>NW_021266204.1:95257-101236 GCF_002162155.2 Triticum dicoccoides
TGTTTTGAGACAGGTGCCATTATAGGAAGTTTTTTTTGACCCGTTTCCAGTTTTTGGGTCCGGGCAGTCAAAAAAAAAATTGGTCAAAAAAATTTCGTGCCCATCCTGTCAGTTTGAGTTAAGAAGAGTTTTGAGACACTCGCCATTATAGTGATTTTTCGCAAAAAAAAAAGCAACGCAAAAAAAAAGAGCGCAAAAAAAAAAGAGCGAAAAAAAAATTCCAGAGTGTGCTTTTCCCTTGTTTCCGTGCCGCGCCGTGATTTTGTAAGTGTTCTAGGCTCGCGTCTCTAGCACAGTCTAGCCTAGGACCAGCACAGTATCGTCGTTGAGCGTTTATTCAACTTTGCATCTCTGAATTGATTATTGCTGACCCTTTTTGCTACCATATTATAAGCCTTCCCAGCTCCACATACATCTACGTCGTGCGTTTGACTCTCCCTGGTAATCGCTCTATCCAAGCTTTGAGAGTTTTTGACTACAACGGTTGCCGATCACCGCCTGCTGCTGGGTAAGAACTGGTAAGAATTTGAGATTTGCTTGACGGATTTGTGACACCCACCACCACCACTTGTTCGTAGTCTGTAGGATCATATTCTTGTGTGTTTCTATTGCTGCTAACCATGCCAGGATCACAAGCCGACGAGATTGACTGGGAGAATTTATCGAACAAGGAGCTTCATGATAAGTTTTAGCAAATGATGACTGAACAGGTGCAAGATGTGCTGAACAATTTTGAAGAGGCCATGGAGAAGATCACTGGCTTTGAGAAGACGTTTGAAACAAAGCTCGATAACAAGTTTAATGAATTGCTCGCGCGTCTTCCACCACCACCACCCGCTGCAGCTAACGCACCTCTCCAACAGCAACAACAACGACTACCTCCACGTCGCGAAGCAGACCTCCGTCGAGCAAGCCGTGTTCCTCTTGCGTTTGGCCAAACTGTTGGTGCTGCTGTTGATACTTCTGTGGCTCCTGCTGCTGATGCGGAGGAGGATGATTGATAGAGGCAAAGGTGTCCCGTCTTTCGATGAGATGGTGGATTTCGCTTTGGTGGAAGTCGACTTTGACGATCCGACTACGAACGTGCGAGGACGTCGCGCCTTAGCAATCGCTAAACCAACTCCGAGAGGTTATTGACCACGCCGGAGCACGATCAACCTGACCACGAGGGTCTGTTTCCTGCGAGCAAATGAAGAACAAGCAAGAAACTGAGATTGCAATCTGGATATTGCGAATATAAGATGAAAGCTTTATTGATCAAGGTGGGGTTCTGTGACGCCTTTGTCTGGTCGTTGAACACAAACGAAGTACGCGAAGTTGTAGCTATGGCGAACTTTTAATCTAAACAAAACCCAAAGTCTAAACGATGCCCTAAGGGCAGTATATATAGAGGAAGAGGGGGGAATTTCGTGGCCCTTGGTGGAGGAGTCCGAAATCAACCCTATCTCTTGTTTCCCCACACATACGGACTCTAAAAATAGCCTATACTTATGTATTTCGAAATTACATGGGCCTGGCCCAATAATAAGGTGACGCAGCACCTAAAATAGCCTCGGGACGAAATTTATGAAGTGGCATCTTGTATATTTCGTCCAAGGCTTCATGCACCCATTATGGTGGCTTCAAAGTCCTGAAATCATCACTTGTAACTCCGTTCTTGTTCCCCTTGCGCATGCCATCATCTCCATGCTTGTTCTTGCTCCAATGTTCATCCTTCTCCAAGCTAGGCCCTTCATTTGTAAGCAAAACAAATGTATCCAATTTAGGCAGCATCATATTCTCATGAACATTAGAATCATTACCAAGAAACGGAAGTACCTAGTAATTTAGTTGGTGTGCACGAGCTCTAGTAATTGGTCCAGTATGTATAGCAGCAGGGGCTGTGGGTGTAACAATTGTATTGATGTCCTCATCATCCTCCCCTTCTTGAAATGAAGTCGTCCTCGACGGAAGTTCATCTTCCTCACCCAAATAAGGCTTCAAATCTGCAATGTTAAAAGTGGGACTAACCCCAAAATCTGCAGGCAGCTCAAGTTTATATGCATTATCATTTATTTTCTCTAACACCTTAAAGGGACCATCAGCACGTGGCATTAACTTTGATTTGCGCAAATCAGGAAATCTATCCTTACGCAAATGTAACCAAACAAGATCTCCAGGTGCAAACACAACATGTTTTCTACCCTTATCTCCAGCAAGTTTATATTTAGCATTCATACGCTCAATGTTTTCCTTAGTTAACTCATGCATTTTTAAAATCAATTCAGCACGTTGTTTAGCATCAAAATTAACCTTCTCCGAAGATGGAAGAGGCAACAAATCAATCGGTGCACGAGGTAGGAAACCATACACAACTTCAAAAGGGCACATCTTCGTAGTAGCATGCAATGAACGATTATAAGCAAATTCAATATGAGGCAAGCATTCCTCCCACATTTTCTTATTATTCTTCAAAACAGCCCTAAGCATAGTAGACAACGTTCTATTGACTACTTCAGTTTGTCCATCAGTTTGGGGGTGACAAGTAGTACTAAAAAGCAGTTTAGTCCCCAACTTAGCCCATAAACATCTCCAAAAGTGGCTAAGAAATTTAGTATCACGATCTGAAACAATAGTATTTGGCACACCATGCAAGCGAATAATTTCACGAAAGAACAAATCAGCAACATTAACAGCATCATCGCTTTTATGACATGGTATAAAGTGTGCCATTTTCGAGAATCTATCCACGACAACAAATATGCTATCCCTCCCCTTCTTTGTTCGAGGTAAACCTAAAACAAAGTCCATAGATATATCCTCCCAAGGAACACTAGGTACAGGCAAAGGCATATATAAAACGCTCAACATCCCGTCTCATCTTTGGCCAAAAGAAATGTGTAGCAAGTACGTCCTCCGTCTTCTTCACGCCAAAATGTCCCATTAATCCTCCTCCATGCGCTTCCTGCAACAACAACAAAAGACGAACGGAGCTAGCTGGAATGCATAGCTTGTTAGCACGAAACACAAATCCATCGTTAACAACAAACTTGTTCCACATTCTTCCTTCTTTACAATTATGCATTACATCTTTAAAATCAGCATCATGCACATATTGATCTTTGATGGTCTCCAAACCAAATATTTTGAAGTCAAGTTGTGAAAGCATAGTATAGCGACGAGACAATGCATCAGCAATAACATTTTCTTTTCCCTTCTTGTGTTTAATGACATAAGGGAAAGTCTCAATGAATTCAACCCATTTAGCATGTCTACGATTCAGTTTAGCTTGACTTTTAATATGTTTCAAAGATTCATGATCAGAATGTATAACAAATTCTTTGGGCCATAAATAATGTTGCCATGTTTCTAAAGTCCGAACAAGAGCATATAATTCTTTATCATAAGTAGAATAATTCAGACTAGGCCCACTCAATTTTTCAGAAAAGTATGCAACAGGTTTGCCATCTTGTAATAACACACCTCCTAATCCAATTCCACTAGCATCACATTCAAGCTCAAAAGTCTTATTACAATCAGGAAGTTGGAGTAAAGGTGCATGTGTCAACTTATCTTTCAATACCGTGAAGGCTTCTTCCTGTGTGGTACCCCAAACAAAAGGCACATCCTTCTTTGTAAGCTCGTTGAGAGGTGCAGCAATGGTGCTGAAATCTCTCACAAAACGCCTATAGAATCCAGCGAGGCCAAGAAAACTCCTCACTTGTGTGACCGTTTTGGGCTGCGGCCAACTCTCAATAGCTTCAATCTTGGCTTTGTCAACTTCAATTCCCTGTGGAGTAACAACATAGCCAAGAAAAGATACTCGGTCGGTGCAAAAGGTGCACTTCCCAAGGTTACCAAACAAACGTGCATCACGTAGAGCAATAAAAACAGCACGTAAATGTTCCAAATGTTCTTCCAAAGATCTGCTATAAATCAGTATGTCATCAAAGTAAACTACCACAAATCGTCCAATGAAAGCACGTAAAACTTCGTTCATTAATCTCATGAAAGTACTAGGTGCATTAGTTAACCCAAAAGGCATGACTAACCACTCATATAATCCAAACTTAGTTTTAAATGCTGTTTTCCATTCATCTCCCAATTTCATACGAATTTGATGGTAGCCACTACGCAAATCAACTTTGGACAATATTGTAGAGCCACTCAATTCATCAAGCATATCATCTAGCCTAGGAATATGATGACGATAACGAATAGTAATATTATTAATGCCTCTACAATCAACACACATACGTGATGTACCATCCTTTTTCGGCACTAGAATAATAGGAACATCACAAGGACTAAGGGATTCGCGTATATAACCTTTGTCAAGAAGCTCTTGTACTTGACGCATAATCTCCTTCGTCTCCTCTGGATTGGTACGGTATGGTGCACGGTTTGGCAGTGAAGCACCGGGAATTAAGTCAATCTAATGCTCAATCCCTCGAATAGGCGGTAATCCCGGTGGCACGTCTTGTGGAAAAACGTCAGCGAACTCCTGCAAAATGTTAGTGACAGCAGGAGGCAAAGAGGAAGGCACGTCCTCGAATGAAAATAATGCCTCTTTGCACACAAAAGCATAGCAAACAGATTTGCTGAAATCTAGCTCATCAATATCAGATTTGGTGGCAAATAAACATGCACTTTTCAATTTAATTTCAGAAGCAACACTAGATGGTTTATTATTAGGCTTCATTTGTTGCTCAAATTCTTTTGCCACAATCTGATTTTCACTCTTATTCTTCTCCTGTTGTGCTTTATTAGCTCTATTAATATCATCTTTCAAAATGGAATCAGGAGTCATAGGAAGCAAAGTAATATTTTTATCCTTATGAACAAGAGTATAGTGATTGTTTCTACCACGGTGTACAGAATTTTTATCAAATTGCCATGGTCTACCAAGTAATAAGGAACATGCTTGCATAGGTACCACATCACAATCAACATAATCAACATATGTAGAGATACTAAAATGCACACGAATAGTACGTGTTACCTTAACCTTGCCGCTGTTGTTGAACCATTGGATGTAGTAAGGATGTGGATGTGGTCTTGTGGTGAGAGAAAGCTTCTCCACCATCTCCATGCTAGCCAAGTTGTTGCAGCTCCCTCCGTCTATTATGACGCGCACAGAACGTTCCTTCACAACTCCCTTGGTATGGAACAAATTGTGCCTCTGATTTTGCTCAGCTTGTGTGACCTGCACACTCAAAACACGTTGAGCAACTAAACATTCATACCTGTCAGCGTCTTCAGGAGCCATGTATTGCGTCTCATGATCAGAATCATCTCCACCATGTTCTTCACATGTAATAAGAGCCAATGTCTCCTGATGAGGACATCAATACAATTGTTACACCCACAGCCCCTGCTGCTATACATACTGGACCAATTACTAGAGCTCGTGCACGCCAATTAAATTACCAGGTACTTTCGTTTCTTGGTAATGATTCTAATGTTCATGAGAATATGATGCTGCCTAAATTAGATACATTTGTTTTGCTTACAAATGAAGGGCCTAGCTTGGAAAAGGATGAACATTGGAGCAAGAACAAGCATGGAGATGATGGCATGCGCAAGGGAAACAAGAACGGAGTGACAAGTGATGATTTCAGGACTTTGAAGCCACCATAATGGGTGCATGAAGCCTTGGACGAAATATACAAGATGCCACTTCATAAATTTCGTCCCGAGGCTATTTTAGGTGCTGCGTCACCTTATTATTGGGCCAGGCCCATGTAATTTCGAAATACATAAGTATAGGCTATTTTTAGAGTCCGTATGTGTGGGGAAATAAGAGATAGGGTTGATTTCGGACCCCTCCACCAAGGGCCACGAAATTCCCCCCTCTTCCTCCATATATACAGCCCTTAGGGCATCGTTTAGACTTTGGGTTTTGTTTAGATTAAAAGTTCGCCATAGCTGCAACTTCGCGTACTTCGTTTGTGTTCAACGACCAGACAAAGGCGTCACAGAACCCCACCTTGATCAATA
>NW_021266205.1:0-1177 GCF_002162155.2 Triticum dicoccoides
AAAATGGCTAAAACTTCAATAAATCATAGAAATTCAACCGTAACTCCAAATTAAATAAATTATATATGAAAAATTATCAGAAAAATTCAAGGAATCCATCTGTACCATTTTCATGCATGATAGAACAACTTATAGCTGCTGTTTAGCACAAATCAATTAAATGGCATTTGAATAATCACATATGGAGTTTAAATTTGAATCTTGTATTCAAACCAACTTCATTTAATCTGTTGCTAGTTGCATTAGCTCAAAACACATTCATTTTGCCATGTCATGATCATGCATCATATTGTGCATTGCATTGATTGTGTTCCCTTCTGTGTTGCCGGTATTTGTCCCCTCTCGATAGACGTGATACCGATGATGTGACCGTTGACACTGATGAAGACTCAATGTTATCTTCAGAAGTGCCAGGCAAGCAAAACCCCCTTGTTCATTCTGATACAATCCTACTCTCTCGCTCTTGCTCTCTTTTACTGCATTAGGACAACACCGATTCATCTGTTACTTGCTGCGGTAGCTGAACCCCTTTATCCTTTGCATGACCTGTCATTGCCACAGTAAATAGATAAAACCCACTAGCATGAGTAGGAGTTGTTTGAGCCCTGTTGTGCCTACTCATTCATGTTTGTTTGTCATGCCTGCTACTGCTTAGAGTTGAGTCAGGTCTGATTCATCGGGGATGAATCAGAGGTGTGTGAACATGTCCTACTATGTGTGAGCTAAGTGTGTGAACACGATTTGGTAACAGGTGTCGGTGAGAGGCCATGTAGGAGTACATGGTGGGTTGTCTCATTGAAGCCGTCCTCAGGAACTGAGTTCTGTGTTTGTGATCCATGATTCAGTTACTACCATACATTGGGCCCTGAAATATGACCCCGCTCGACTTCTTATTCACCCTTGTCCTCTGTCCAGGAGTTGCAAGTAGTTTCTGGTGTTTGTAGTATGCTGGAGGCCGTGGACAGCGCTGACCGTAGGGGTGGGCTGTGATGCGGTAGGCACGTGGCCGGGTATACCGGGCGCCCGTTTGGTGTCACGGAACCCTGTTCACATCGTTTGGGGCTGTGAGCGAAACTCCGGCCGGATCTCCTCATGGATGGAACCCGAATAGGCGATAAACCTGGACTAGAGACTTAGGTGTTTAGGTAGGTCGTGGTCTACACCCACGTCGGCTTTC
>NW_021266206.1:0-1409 GCF_002162155.2 Triticum dicoccoides
ACGGCCTAGTTGACTCGGATCATGTGATCACTTAGATGACCAGAGGGATGTCTATCTAAGTGGGAGTTCATAAGATGAACTTAATTATCCTGAACATAGTCAAAAGACCTTTTGCAAATTATGTCGTAAGCTCGCGCTTTAGTTCCACTGTTTAGATATGTTCCTAGAGAAAATATAGTTGAAAGTTGATAGTAGCGATTATGCGATCAGTAGAAAGCTTATGTCCTTAATGCACCGCTCAGTGTGCTGAACCCCAACGTCGTTTGTCGATGTTGCGAACATCGGACATACACGTTTTGATAACTACGTGATAGTTCAATTAAATGGTTTAAGTAGAGGCACCAAAGACGTTTTCGAAACATCGCGGAACATATGAGATGTTTCGAGGGCTGAAATTGGGATTTCAGGCTCGTGCCCACGTCAAGAGGTATAAGACCTCTGACGATTTTCTTAGCCTGCAAACTAAGGGAGAAAAGTTCAATCGTTGAGCTTGTGCTCAGATTGTCTGAGCACAACAATCACTTGAATCGAGTGGGAGTTGATCCTCCAGATGAGATAGTGATGTTTCCCCAAAGTCATTGCCACCAAGCTGCTAGAGCTTCGTGATTAACTATAACATATCAGGGATAGATATGATGATCCTTGAAATATTCATGATGTTTGACACCGCGAAAGTAGAAATCAAGAAGGAGCATCAATTGTTGATGGTTGGTGAAACCACTAGTTTCAAGAAGGGCAAGGGAACAAAGGGATACTTCATGAAACGGCAATTCAGTTGCTGCTCTAGTCAAGAAACCCAAGGTTGAACCCAAACCCGAGACTAAGTGCTTCTGTAATAAGGGGAACAACCACTGGAGCAGCATTACCCTAGATACTTGGTAGATGAGAAGGCTGGCAAGGTCGATAGAAGTATATTGGATATACATTATGTTAATGTGTACTTTACTAGTACTCCTAGTAGCACCAGGGTATTGGATACCGGTTCGGTTGCTAAGTGTTAGTAACTCGAAATAAAAGCTACGGAATAAACGGAGACTAGCTAAAGGTGAGCTGACGATATATGTTGGAAGTGTTTCCAAGGTTGATATGATCAAGCATCGCACGCTCCCTCTACCACCGAGATTGGTGTTTGCGTTGAGCATAGACATGATTGGATTATGTCTATTGCAATACGGTTATTCATTTAAGGAGAATAATGGTTACTCTATTTTTGAATAATACCTTCAATGGTCTTGCACCTAAAGGAATGGTTTATTGAATCTCGGTCGTAGTGATACACATTTTCATGCCAAAAGATATAAGATAGTAATGATAGTACCACTTACTTGTGGCACTGCCATGTAAGTCATAATGGTATAAAACGCATGAAGAAGCTCCATGTTGATGGATCTTTGGACTCACTCGTTTTT
>NW_021266207.1:0-956 GCF_002162155.2 Triticum dicoccoides
GACGCAATACATGGCTCCTGAAGACGCTGACAGGTATGAATGTTTAGTTGCTCAACGTGTTTTGAGTGTGCAGGTCACACCAGCTGAGCAAAATCAGAGGCACAATTTGTTCCATACCAAGGGAGTTGTGAAGGAACGTTCTGTGCGCGTCATAATAGACGGAGGGAGCTGCAACAACTTGGCTAGCATGGAGATGGTGGAGAAGCTTTCTCTCACCACAAGACCACATCCACATCCTTACTACATCCAATGGTTCAACAACAGCGGCAAGGTTAAGGTAACACGTACTGTTCGTGTGCATTTTAGTATCTCTACATATGCTGATTATGTTGATTGTGATGTGGTACCTATGCAAGCATGTTCCTTATTACTTGGTAGACCATGGCAATTTGATAAAAATTCTGTACACCATTGTAGAAACAATCACTATACTCTTGTTCATAAGGATAAAAATATTACTTTGCTTCCTATGACTCCTGATTGCATTTTGAAAGATGATATTAATAGAGCTAATAAAGCAAAACAGGAGACGAATAAGAGTGAAAATCAGATTGTGGCAAAAGAATTTGAGCAACAAATGAAGCCTAATAATAAACCATCTAGTGTTGCTTCTGAAATTAAATTGAAAAGTGCATGTTTATTTGCCACCAAATCTGATATTGATGAGCAAGATTTCAGCAAATCTGTTTGCTATGCTTTTGTGTGCAAAGAGGCATTATTTTCATTCGAGGACGTGCCTTCCTCTTTGCCTCCTGCTGTCACTAACATTTTGCAGGAGTTCGCTGACGTCTTTCCACAAGACGTGCCACCGGGATTACCGCCTATTCGAGGGATTGAGCATCAAATTGACTTAATTCCCGGTGCTTCACTGCCAAACCGTGCACCATACCGTACCAATCCAGAGGAGACGAAGGAGATTATGCGTCAAGTACAAGAGCTTCTCGACAAAGGTTATA
>NW_021266208.1:0-1210 GCF_002162155.2 Triticum dicoccoides
CTTATTACAGAAGCACTTAGTCTCGGGTTTGGGTTCAACCTTGGGTTTCTTCACTAGAGCAGCAGCTGAATTGCCGTTTCATGAAGTATCCCTTTGTTCCCTTGCCCTTCTTGAAACTAGTGGTTTCACCAACCATCAACAATTGATGCTCCTTCTTGATTTCTACTTTCGCGGTGTCAAACATCATGAATATTTCAAGGATCATCATATCTATCCCTGATATGTTATAGTTAATCACGAAGCTCTAGCAGCTTGGTGGCAATGACTTTGGGGAAACATCACTATCTCATCTGGAGGATCAACTCCCACTCGATTCAAGTGATTGTTGTGCTCAGACAATCTGAGCACAAGCTCAACGATTGAACTTTTCTCCCTTAGTTTGCAGGCTAAGAAAATCGTCGGAGGTCTTATACCTCTTGACGTGGGCACGAGCCTGAAATCCCAATTTCAGCCCTCGAAACATCTCATATGTTCCGCGACGTTTCGAAAACGTCTTTGGTGCCTCTACTTAAACCATTTAATTGAACTATCACGTAGTTATCAAAACGTGTATGTCCGATGTTCGCAACATCGACAAACGACGTTGGGGTTCAGCACACTGAGCGGTGCATTAAGGACATAAGCTTTCTACTGATCGCATAATCGCTACTATCAACTTTCAACTATATTTTCTCTAGGAACATTCTAAACAGTGGAACTAAAGCGCGAGCTTACGACATAATTTGCAAAAGGTCTTTTTGACTATGTTCAGGATAATTAAGTTCATCTTATGAACTCCCACTTAGATAGACATCCCTCTGGTCATCTAAGTGATCACATGATCCGAGTCAACTAGGCCGTGTCCGATCATCACGTGAGACGGACTAGTCATCATCGGTGAACATCTTCATGTTGATCGTATCTACCATACGACTCATGCTCGACCTTTCGGTCTCCGTGTTCCGAGGCCATGTCTGCACATGCTAGGCTCGTCAAGTTAACCCTAAGTGTTTTCGCTGTGTAAAACTGTCTTACACCCGTTGTATGTGAACGTAAGAATCCATCACACCCGATCATCACGTGGTGCTTAGAAGCGACGAACTGTAGCAATGGTGCACAGTTAGGGGAGAACACTTCTTGAAATTTTGTAAGGGATCATCTTATTTACTACCGTCGTCCTAAGCAAACAAGATGCATAAACATGATAAACATCACATGCAATCAAATAGTG
>NW_021266209.1:0-19145 GCF_002162155.2 Triticum dicoccoides
ACCACACTGGCACTTGCTATGCAACCCGGTGGTTTCGGTATGGGCAGAGGGGACCCTCGGTCGTACGTCTCTCCGTCGCATCCGCCAAAGTCGATCATTTTTTTCCACAGGCCACAGGGACCATGCAGGCCACGCACGCCAAAATTTGTCGCGTTCCGACGCTGTACGGGTTTTTCTATGATTTTTTGCACCGAAAACCCCTAAAACACCGCCCGCACGTGACGCAACGTGCGTTCGTAGTCCGTTTTCGTTCATCTATGGCGTGCGGTCCCCGGGTGGGTCCCCACACGCGCTGCCAAAACTTGGGTGCATTCCGGCAAACCGCACCGGCACTTGCTGTGCAACCCGGTGGTTTCGGTATGGGCTGGTGTGGACCGAACACCTTTCTTTCTGTAACTTACAAACATGCCCAAATTTTTCAATCGCATGTTCAAACCTATGACCTCCTGCCTAGCTCACCGCATGTGCAATTAAAAAAATATACACAATTTATCTTCTGTATTCTTTTTTTATCTATGTAACAAAATAATTTAGGGGATTTTGTAGATAAACTTTTCAGAAAAATCACTAAACTTTTGGTTGAATTCGCATAATATTAAATTTCAAAAATCGACATACAAGGAATATAGTGCAGAATGAATGTACATAATGGTTTTAGACAAATCAACTACAATTTTGTTTAAATTCGAATAATTTGAACTTAAAAATCTAGTGCAGAATGAATGCACGCATTTGTTGGGAACGTAGTAATTTCAAAAAATTTCCTACGTACACGCAAGATCATGGTTATGACATAGCAACGAGAGGGGAGAGTGTGTCCACGTACCCTCGCAGACCGAAAGTGGAAGCGTTAGAACAACGCGGTTGATGTAGTCGTACGTCTTCACGGCCCGACCGATCAAGCACAGAAACAACGGCACCTCCGAGTTCTAGCACACGTTCAGCTCGATGACGTCCCTCGAACTCTGATCCAGCCGAGTGTCGAGGGAGAGTTCCGTCAGCACGACGGCGTGGTGACGATCTTGATGTACTACCGACACAGGGCTTCGCCTAAGCACCGCTACGATATTATCGAGGTGGATTATGATGGAGGGGGGCACCGCACACGGCTAAGAGATCGAAGGGATCAATTGTTGTTGTGCCTAGAGGTGCCCCCCTGCCCCCGTATATAAAGGAGCAAGGGGGAGGGGGCGGCCGGCCTAGTAGGGGCGCGCCAAGGGGAGTCCTACTCCCACCGGGAGTAGGACTCCCTCCTTCCCTGTTGGAGTAGGAGAAGGGGAAAAGAGGGGGAGAGGAGGAAGGAAAAGGGGGCCGCACCCTTGTCCAATTCGGAACAGAGGGGGGCTGCGCGCCTCCTTCCTTTCTGCCTCTCTCCTCTATTCCCGTATGGCCCAATAAGGCCCATATACTCCCCGGCGGATTCCCGTAACTCTCCGGTACTCCAAAAAATACCCGAATCACTCGGAACCTTTCCGAACTCCGAATATAGTCGTCCAATATATCGATCATTACGTCTCGACCATTTCGAGTCTCCTTGTGATGTCCCCGATGTCATCCGGGACTCCGAACTCCTTCGGTACATCAAAACTCATAAACACATAATATAACTGTCATCGAAACCTTAAGCGTGCGGACCCTACGGGTTCGAGAACTATGTAGACATGACCTAGAACTGTTTCCGGTCAATAACCAATAGTGGAACCTGGATGTTCATATTGGCTCCTACATATTCTACGAAGATCTTTATCGGTCAAACCGCATAACAACATACGTTGTTCCCTTTGTCATCGGTATGTTACTTGCCCGAGATTCGATCGTCGGTATCCAATACCTAGTTCAATCTCGTTACCGTAAAGTCTCTTTACTCGTTCCGTAATACATCATCCCACAACTAACTCATTAGTTGCAATGCTTGCAAGGCTTTAAGTGATGTGTATTACCGAGAGGGCCCAGAGATACCTCTCTGACAATCGGAGTGAGAAAACCTAATCTCGAAATACGGCAACCCAACATGTACCTTTGGAGACACCTGTAGAGCACCTTTATAATCACCCAGTTACGTTGTGACGTTTGGTAGCACATAAAGTGTCCCTCAGGTAAAAGGGAGATGCATAATCTCATAGTCACAGGAACATGTATAAGTCATGAAGAAAGCAGTACCAACATACTAAACGATCAAGTGCTAAGCTAACAGAATGGGTCAAGTCAATCACATCATTCTCCTAATGATGTGATCTCATTAATCAAATGATAACACATGCATATGGTTAGGAAACATAACCATATTTGATCAATGAGCTAGTTCAAGTAGAGGCATACTAGTGACACTCTGTTTGTCTATGTATTCACACATGTATTATGTTTCTGGTTAATACAATTCTAGCATGAATAATAAACATTTATCATGATATAAGGAAATAAATAATAACTTTATTATTGCCTCTAGGGCATATTTCCTTCAGTCTCCCACTTGCACTAGAGTCAATAATCTAGTTCACATCGCCATGTGATTTAACATCAATAGTTCACATCTATATGTGGTTAACACCCATAGTTCACATCGACATGTGACCAACACCCAAAGGGTTTACTAGTGTCAGTAATCTAGTTCACATCGCTATGTGATTAACACCCAAAGAGTACTAAGGTGTGATCATGTTTTGCTTGTGAGATAATTTTAGTCAACGGGTCTGTCACATTCAGAGCCGTAAGTATTTTGCAAATTTTCTATGTCTACAATGCTCTGCACGGAGCTACTCTAGCTAATTGCTCCCACTTTCAATATGTATCCAGATTGAGACTTAGAGTCATCTAGATTAGTGTTAAAACTTGCATCGACGTAACCCTTTACGACGAACCTTTTTCACTTCCATAATCAAGAAACATGTCCTTATTCCACTAAGGATAATTTTGACCGCTGTCCATTGATCTACTCCTAGATCACTATTGCACTCCCTTGCCAAGCTTAGTGGTAGGGTATGCAATAGATCTGGTACACAGCATGACATACTTTATAGAACCTATGGCTGATGCATAGGGAATGAATTTCATTCTCTTTCTATCTTCTGCCGTGGTCGGGTTTTGAGTCTTACTCAATCTCACACCTTGTAACACAGGCAAGAACTCTTTCTTTGACTGTTCCATTTTGAACTACTTCAAAATCTTGTCAAGGTATGTATTCATTGAAAAACTTATCAAGCATCTTGATCTATCTCTATAGATCTTGATGCTCAATATGTAAGCAGCTTCACCGAGGTCTTTCTTTGAAAAACTCCTTTCAAACACTCCTTTATGCTTTGCAGAATAATTCTACATTATTTCCGATCAACAATATGTCATTCACATATACTTATCAGAAAGGCTATAGTGCTCCGACTCACTTTCTTGTAAATACAGGCCTTTCCAAAAGTCTGTATAAAACCATATGCTTTGATCAACACATCAAAGCGTATATTCCAACTCTGAGATGCTTGCACTAGTCCATTGATGGATCGCTGGAGCTTGCACATTTTGTTAGCACCTTTAGGATTGACAAAATCTTCTGGTTGCATCATATACAACTCTTCTTTAAGAAAACCATTAAGGAATGCAGTTTTGACATCCATTTACCAGATTTCATAAAATGTGGCAATTGCTAACATGATTCGGACAGACTTTTAAGCATCGATACGAGTGAGAAAATCTCATTGTATTGAACATATTGAACTTTGTCAAAAACCTTTTTCGACAAGTCTAGCTTTGTAGATAATAACACTACTATCCGCATCTGTCTTGCTCTTGAAGATCCATTTATTTAACATGGCTTGCTGATCATCGAGCAAGTCAATCAAAGTCCATACTTTGTTCTCATACATGGATCATATCTCAGATTTTATGGCCTCAAGCCATTTCGTGGAATCTGGGCTCATCATCGCTTCCTCATAGTTCGTAGGTTCATCATGGTCTAGTAACATGACTTCCAGAACATGATTGCCGTACCACTCTGGTGCGGATCTTACTCTGGAAGACCTACGAGGTTTGGCAGCAACTTGATCTGAACTTTCATGATCATCATCATTAACTTCCTCACTAATTGGTGTAGGAATCACTGGAACTGATTTCTGTGATGCACTACTTTCTAATAAGGGAGAAGGTACAATTACCTCATCAAGTTCTACTTTCCTCCCACTCATTTCTTTTGAGAGAAACTTCTTCTCTAGAAAGGATCCATCTTAGCAACGAATAACTTGCCTTCGGATCTGTGATAGAAGGTGTTCCCAATAGTTACCATTGGGTATTCTATGAAGACGCACTTCTCCGATTTGGGTTCTAGCTTATCAGGTTGAAAACCTTTTTCATATAAGCATCACAACTCCAAGTTTTAAGAAACGACAGCTTAGGCTTACTGCTAAACCATAGTTCATGCGGTGTCATCTCAACGGATTTAGATGTTGCCCTATTAAACGTGAATGCAGCTGTCTCTAATGCATAACCCCAAAATGATAGTGGTAAACCGATAAAAGACATCATAGATCGCACCATATCTAGTAAAGTACGATTACGACGTTCGGACACACCATTACATTGTGGTGTTCCAGATGGCGTGAGTTGTGAAACTATTTCACATTGTTTCAAATGAAGACCAAACTCATAACTCAAATATTCGTCTCCACGATCAGATCATAGAAACTTTATTTTTCTTGTTACGATGAGTTTTCTACTTCACTCTGAAATTCTTTGAACTTTTCAACTATTTTAGACTTATGTTTCATCAAGTAGATATACCCATATCTGCTCAAATCATCTGTGAAGGTTAGAAAATAATGATACTTACCACGAGCCTCAACACTCATCGGATCGCATACATCAGTATGTATTATTTCCAATAAGTCAGTTGCTCGCTCCATTGTTCCGGAGAACGGAGTCTTTAGTCATCTTGCCCATAAGGCATGGTTCGCAAGCATCAAGTGATTCATAATCAAGTGATTCCAAAATCCCATCAGCATGGAGTTTCTTCATGCGCTTTACACCAATATGACCTAAACTGTAGTGCCACAAATAAGTTGCACTATCATTATTAACTTTGCATCTTTTGGTTTCAATATTATGAATATGTGTATCACTACGATCGAGATCCAACGAACCATTTTCATTGGGTGTGTAACCATATAAGGTTTTATTCATGTAAACAGAACAACAATTTATTCTCTTACTTAAATGAATAACTATATTGCAATAAACATGATCAAATCATATTCATGCTCAACGCAAACACCAAATAACACTTATTTAGTTTCAACACTAATCCCGAAAGTATAGGGAGTGTGCGATGATGATCATATCAATCTTGGAACTACTTCCAACACACATCGTCACCTCGCCTTTTTACTATTTTCTGTTTATTCTGCAACTCCCGTTTCGAGTTACTACTCTTAGCAACTGAACTAGTACCAAATACCAAGGGGTTGCTATAAACACTAGTAAAGTACACATCAATAGCATGTATATCAAATATACCTATGTTCACTTTGCCATCCTTCTTATCCGCCAAATAATTGGGGTAGTTCCACTTCCAGTGACCAGTACCTTTGCAGTAGAATCACTTAGTCTTAGGCTTAGGTCCAGAATTGGGCTTCTTCACTTGAGCAGCAACTTGCTTGCTGTTCTTCTTGAAGTTCCCCTTCTTCCCTTTGCCCTTTTTCTTGAAACTAGTGATCTTGTCCACCATCAACACTTTGATGTTTTTCTTTGATTTCTACCTTCGCCGATTTTTGCATAGCGAAGAGCTTGGGAATTGTTTTCGTCATCCCTTGCATACTATAGTTCATCACGAAGTTCTAGTAACTTAGTGATGGTGACTAGAGAATTCTGTCACTCACTATCTTATCTGGAAGATTAACTCCCACTTGATTCAAGCGATTGAAGTACCCAGACAATCTGAGCACATGCTCACTAGTTGAGCGATTCTCCTCCATCTTTTAGCCATAGAACTTGTTGGAGACTTCATATCTCTCAACTCGGGTATTTGCTTGAAATATTAACTTCAACTCCTGGAACATCTCATATGGTCCAAGACGTTCAATACGTCTTTGAAGTCCCGATTCTAAGCCGTTAAGCATGGTGCACTAAACTATCAAGTAGTCATCATATTGAGCTAGCTAAACATTCATAACGTCTGCATCTGCTCCTGCAATAGGTTTGTCACCTATCGGTGCATCAAGGACATAATTCTTCTGCGCCGCAATGAGGATAAACCTCAGATCACGGATCCAATGCGCATCATTGCTACTAACATTTTTCAACACAATTTTCTCTAGGAACATATCAAAATAAACATATGAAAGCAACAACGCAAGCTATTGATCTACAACATAATTTGCAAAATACTACCAGGACTAAGTTCATGATAAATTTAAGTTCAATTAATCATATTACTTAAGAACTCCCACTTAGAAAGACATCCCTCTAATCCTCTAAGTGATCACGTGATCCAAATCAACTAAACCATAACCGATCATCACGTGAAATGGAGTAGCTTTCAATGGTGAACATCATTATGTTGATCATATCTACTATATGATTCACGCTCGACCTTTCGGTCTCCGTGTTCCGAGGCCATATCTGCATATGCTAGGCTCGTCAAGTTTAACCTGAGTATTCCGCGTGTGCAAAATTGGCTTGCACCCATTGTAGATGGACGTAGAGCTTATCACACCCGATCATCACGTGGTGTCTGGGCACGACGAACTTTGGCAACGATGCATACTCAGGGAGAACACTTCTTGATAATTAGTGAGAGATCATCTTAAAATGCTACCGTCAATCAAAGCAAGAATAAGATGTATAATAGATAAACATCATATGCAATCAAAATATGTGACATGATATGGCCATGATCATCTTGCGCCTTTGATCTCCATCTCCAAAACATTGTCATGATCTCTATTGTTACCGACACAACACCATGATCTTCATCATCTTGATCTATATCAATGTGTCGTCACATGGTCGTCTCGCCAACTATTGCTCTTGCAACTATTGCTATCGCATAGCGATAAAGTCAAGCAATTATTTGGCACTTGCATCTTATGCAACAAAGAGACAACCATAGGGTTTTTGCCAGTTGCCGATAACTTCAACAAAACACGATCATCTCATACAACAACTTATATCTCATCACGTCTTGACCATATCACATCACAACATGCCCTGCAAAAACAAGTTAGACATCCTCTACTTTGTTGTTGCAAGTTTTACGTGGCTGCTATGGGCTGAGCAATAACCGTTCCTACCTACGCATCAAAACCACAACGATAGTTTGTCAAGTTGGTGTTGTTTTAACCTTCGCAAGGACCGGACGTAGCCACACTCGGTTCAACTAAAGTTGGAGAAACTGACACCCGCTAGCCACCTGTGCGCAAAGCACGGCGGTAGAACCAGTCTCGCGTAAGCGTATGCGTAATGTCGGTCCGGGCCGCTTCATCCAACAATACCGCCGAACCAAAGTATGACATGCTGGTAAGCAGTATGACTTATATCGCCCACAACTCACTTCTGTTCTACTCGTGCATATAACATCAAACCATAAAACCTAGGCTCTGATGCCACTATTGGGAACGTAGTAATTTCAAAAAAATTCCTACGTACACGCAAGATCATGGTGATGACATAGCAACAAGAGGGGAGAGTGTGTCCACGTACCCTCGTAGACCGAAAGCGGAAGCGTTAGAACAACGCGGTTGATGTAGTCGTACGTATTCACGGCCCGACCGATCAAGCATCGAAACTACGGCACCTCCGAGTTCTAGCACACGTTCAGCTCGATGACATCCCTCGAACTCCGATCCAGCCGAGTGTCGAGGGAGAGTTCCGTCAGCACGACGGCGTGGTGACGATCTTGATGTACTACCGACGCAGGGCTTCGCCTAAGCACCGCTACGATATTATCGAGGTGGATTATGGTGGAGGGGGGCACCGCACACGGCTAAGAGATCCCAGGGATCAATTGTTGTTGTGCCTAGAGGTGCCCCCCTGCCCCTGTATATAAAGGAGCAAGGGGGGAGGGGGCGGCCGGCCTAGTAGGGGCGCGCCAAGGGGAGTCCTACTCCCACCGGGAGTAGGACTCCCTCCTTCCTTGTTGGAGTAGGAGAAGGGGAAAAGAGGGGGAGAGGAGGAAGGAAAAGGGTGCCGCACCCCTTGTCCAATTCGGACCAGAGGGGGGCTGCACGCCTCCTTCCTTTCGGCCTCTCTCCTCTATTCCCGTATGGCCCAATAAGGCCCATATACTCCCCGGCGAATTCCCGTAACTCTCCGGTACTCCGAAAAATACCCGAGTCACTCGGAACCTTTCCCAACTCCGAATATAGTCGTCCAATATATCAATCTTTACGTCTCGACCATTTCGAGACTCCTCGTCATGTCCCCGATCTCATCCGGGACTCCGAACTCCTTCGGTACATCAAAACTCATAAACACATAATATAACTGTCATCGAAACCTTAAGCGTGCGGACCCTATGGGTTCGAGAACTATGTAGACATGACCTAGAACTGTTTCCGGTCAATAACCAATAGTGGAACCTGGATGTTCATATTGGCTCCTACATATTCTACGAAGATCTTTATCGGTCAAACCGCATAACAACATACGTTGTTCCCTTTGTCATCGGTATGTTACTTGCCCGAGATTCGATCATCGGTATCCAATACCTAGTTCAATCTCGTTACCGGCAAGTCTCTTTACTCGTTCCGTAATACATCATCCCACAACTAACTTATTAGTTGCAATGCTTGCAAGGCTTTAAGTGATGTGTATTACCGAGAGGGCCCATAGATACCTCTCCGACAATCGGAGTGACAAAACCTAATCTCGAAATACGCCAACCCAACATGTACCTTCGGAGACACCTGTAGAGCACCTTTATAATCATCCAGTTACGTTATGACGTTTGGTAGCACACAAAGTGTTCCTCTGATAAACGGGAGTTGCATAATCTCATAGTCACAGGAACATGTATAAGTCATGAAGAAAGCAGTACCAACATACTAAACGATCAAGTGCTAAGCTAACGGAATGGGTCAAGTCAACCACATCATTCTCCTAATGATGTGATCTCATTAATCAAATGACAACACATGCCTATGGTTAGGAAACATAACCATCTTTGATCAATGAGCTAGTTCAAGTAGAGGCATACTAGTGACACTCTGTTTGTCTATGTATTCACACATGTATTATGTTTCCGGTTAATACAATTCTAGCATGAATAATAAACATTTATCATGATATAAGGAAATAAATAATAAATTTATTATGGCCTCTAGGGCATATTTCCTTCAGTCTCCCACTTGCACTAGAGTCAATAATCTACTTCACATCGCCATGTGATTTAACATCAATAGTTCACATCTATATGTGGTTAACACCCATAGTTCACATCGACATGTGACCAACACCCAAAGGGTTTACTAGAGTCAGTAATCTAGTTCACATCGCTATGTTATTAACACCCAAAGAGTACTAAGGTGTGATCATGTTTTGCTTGTGAGATAAGTTTAGTCAATGGGTCTGTCACATTCAGAGCCGTAAGTATTTTGCGAATTTCCTATGTCTACAATGCTCTGCACGGAGCTACTCTAGCTAATTGCTCCCACTTTCAATATGTATCCAGATTGAGACTCAGAGTCATCTAGATTAGTGTTAAAACTTGCATCGACGTAACCCTTTACGACGAACCTTTTTTCACTTCCATAATCGAGAAACATGTCCTTATTCCACTAAGGATAATTTTGACCGCTGTCCATTGATCTACTCCTAGATCACTATTGCACTCCCTTGCCAAGCTTAGTGGTAGGGTATGCAATAGATCTGGTACATAGCACGACATACTTTATAGAACCTATGGCTGATGCATAGGGAATGAATTTCAGTCTCTTTCTATCTTCTTCCGTGGTCGGGTTTTGAGTCTTACTCAATCTCACACCTTGTAACACAGGCAAGAACTTTTTCTTTGACTGTTCCATTTTGAACTACTTCAAAATCTTGTCAAGGTATGTATTCATTGAAAAACTTATCAAGCATCTTGATCTATCTCTATAGATCTTGATGCTCAATATGTAAGCAGCTTCACCGAGGTCTTTCTTTGAAAAACTCCTTTCAAACACTCCTTTATGCTTTGCAGAATAATTCTACATTATTTCTGATCAACAATATGTCATTCACATATACTTATCAGAAAGGCTATAGTGCTCCGACTCACTTTCTTGTAAATACAGGCCTTTCCAAAAGTCTGTATAAAAGCATATGCTTTGATCAACACATCAAAGCGTATATTCCAACTCCAAGATGCTTGCACCAGTCCATTGATGGATCGCTGGAGCTTGCACATTTTGTTAGCACCTTTAGGATTGACAAAATCTTCTGGTTGCATCATATACAACTCTTCTTTAAGAAAACCATTAAGGAATGCAGTTTTGACATCCATTTGCCAGATTTCATAAAATGTGGCAATTGCTAACATGATTCGGACAGAATTTTAAGCATCGATACGAGTGAGAAAGTCTCATTGTATTCAACATATTGAACTTTGTCAAAAACCTTTTTCGACAAGTCTAGCTTTGTAGATAGTAACACTACTATCCGCATCTGTCTTCCTCTTGAAGATCCATTTATTTAACATGGCTTGCTGATCATCGAGCAAGTCAATCAAAGTCCATACTTTGTTCTCATACATGGATCATATCTCAGATTTTATGGCCTCAAGCCATTTCGTGGAATCTGGGCTCATCATCGCTTCCTCATAGTTCGTAGGTTCATCATGGTCTAGTAACATGACTTCTAGAACATGATTGCCGTACCACTCTGGTGCGGATCTTACTCTGGAAGACCTACGAGGTTTGGCAGCAACTTGATCTGAAGTTTCATGATCATCATCATTAACTTCCTCACTAATTGGTGTAGGAATCACTGGAACTGATTTCTGTGATGCACTACTTTCTAATAAGGGAGAAGGTACAATTACCTCATCAAGTTCTACTTTCCTCCCACTCATTTCTTTCGAGAGAAACTTCTTCTCTAGAAAGGATCCATCTTAGCAACGAATAACTTGCCTTCGGATCTGTGATAGAAGGTGTTCCCAATAGTTACCATTGGGTATTCTATGAAGACGCACTTCTCCGATTTGGGTTCGAGCTTATCAGGTTGAAAACCTTTTTCATATAAGCATCACAACTCCAAGTTTTAAGAAACGACAGCTTAGGCTTACTGCTAAACCATAGTTCATGCGGTGTCATCTCAACGGATTTAGATGTTGCCCTATTAAACGTGAATGCAGTTGTCTCTAATGCATAACCCCAAAATGATAGTGGTAAACCGATAAAAGACATCATAGATCGCACCATATCTAGTAAAGTACGATTACGACGTTCGGACACACCATTACATTATGGTGTTCCAGGTGGCGTGAGTTGTGAAACTATTTCACATTGTTTCAAATGAAGACCAAACTCATAACTCAAATATCCGTCTCCATGATCAGATCATAGAAACTTTATTTTTCTTGTTACGATGATTTTTCTACTTCACTCTGAAATTCTTTGAACTTTTCAACTATTTCAGACTTATGTTTCATCAAGTAGATATACCCATATCTGCTCAAATCATCTGTGAAGGTTAGAAAATAATGATACTTACCACGAGCCTCAACACTCATCGGATCGCATACATCAGTATGTATTATTTCCAATAAGTCAGTTGCTCGCTCTATTGTTCTGGAGAACGGAGTCTTTAGTCATCTTGCCCATAAGGCATGGTTCGCAAGCATCAAGTGATTCATAATCAAGTGATTCCAAAATCCCATCAGCATGGAGTTTCTTCATGCGCTTTACACCAATATGACCTAAACTGCAGTGCCACAAATAAGTTGCACTATCATTATTAACTTTGCATCTTTTGGTTTCAATATTATGAATATGTGTATCACTACGATCGAGATCCAACGAACCATTTTCATTGGGTGTGTAACCATATAAGGTTTTATTCATGTAAACAGAACAACAATTTATTCTCTTACTTAAATGAATAACTGTATTGCAATAAACATGATCAAATCATATTCATGCTCAACGCAAACACCAAATAACACTTATTTAGTTTCAACACTAATCCTGAAAGTATAGCGAGTGTGCGATGATGATCATATCAATCTTGGAACTACTTCCAACACACATCGTCACCTCGCCTTTTTACTATTTTCTGTTTATTCTGCAACTCCCGTTTCGAGTTACTACTCTTAGCAACTGAACTAGTATCAAATACCAAGGGGTTGCTATAAACACTAGTAAAGTACACACCAATAGCATGTATATCAAATGTACCTATGTTCACTTTGCCATCCTTCTTATCCGCCAAATACTTGGGGTAGTTCCATTTCCAGTGACCAGTACCTTTGCAGTAGAATCACTTAGTCTTAGGCTTAGGTCCAGAATTGGGCTTCTTCACTTGAGCAGCAACTTGCTTGCTGTTCTTCTTGAAGTTCCCCTTCTTCCCTTTGCCCTTTTTCTTGAAACTAGTGATCTTGTCCACCATCAACACTTTGATGTTTTTCTTTGATTTCTACCTTCGCCGATTTTTGCATCGCGAAGAGCTTGGGAATTGTTTTCGTCATCCCTTGCATACTATAGTTCATCACGAAGTTCTAGTAACTTAGTGATGGTGACTAGAGAATTCTGTCAATCACTATCTTATCTGGAAGATTAACTCCCACTTGATTCAAGTGATTGAAGTACCCAGACAATCTGAGCACATGCTCACTAGTTGAGCGATTCTCCTCCATCTTTTAGCCATAGAACTTGTTGGAGACTTCATATCTCTCAACTCGGGTATTTGCTTGAAATATTAACTTCAACTCCTGGAACATCTCATATGGTCCATGACGTTCAAAACGTCTTGAAGTCCCGATTCTAAGCCGTTAAGCATGGTGCGCTAAACTATCAAGTAGTCATCATATTGAGCTAGCCAAACGTTCATAACGTCTGCATTTGCTCCTGCAATAGGTTTGTCACCTAGCGGTGCATCAAGGACATAATTCTTCTGCGCAGCATTGAGGTTAAACCTCAGATCACGGATCCAATCTGCATCATTGCTACTAACATTTTTCAACACAATTTTCTCTAGGAACATATCAAAATAAACATATGAAAGCAACAACGCAAGCTATTGATCTACAACATAATTTGCAAAATACTACCAGGACTAAGTTCATGATAAATTTAAGTTCAATTAATCATATTACTTAAGAACTCCCACTTAGAAAGACATCCCTCTAATCCTCTAAGTGATCACGTGATCCAAATTAACTAAACCATAACCGATCATCATGTGAAATGAAGTAGCTTTCAATGGTGAACATCATTATGTTGATCATATCTACTATATGATTCACGCTCGACCTTTCGGTCTCCGTGTTCCGAGGCCATATCTGCATATGCTAGGCTCGTCAAGTTTAACCTGAGTATTCCGCGTGTGCAAAACTGGCTTGCACCCGTTGTAGATGGACGTAGAGCTTATCACACCCGATCATCATGTGGTGTCTGGGCACGACGAACTTTGGCAACGGTGCATACTCAGGGAGACCACTTCTTGATAATTAGTGAGAGATCATCTTAAAATGCTACTATCAATCAAAGCAAGAATAAGATGTATAATAGATAAACATCATATGCAATCAAAATATGTGACATGATATGGCCATGATCATCTTGCTCCTTTGATCTCCATCTCCAAAACATTGTCATGATATCTATCGTTACCGGCACAACACCATGATCTTCATCATCTTGATCTATATCAATGTGTCATCACATGGTTGTCTCGCCAACTATTGCTCTTGCAACTATTGCTATCGCATAGCGATAAAGTCAAGCAATTATTTGGCACTTGCATCTTATGCAACAAAGAGACAACCATAGGGTTTCTGCCAGTTGCCGATAACTTCAACAAAACATGATCATCTCATACAACAACTTATATCTCATCACGTCTTGACCATATCACATCACAACATGCCCTGCAAAAACAAGTTAGATATCCTCTACTTTGCTGTTGCAAGTTTTACGTGGCTACTATGGGCTGAGCAAGAACCGTTCTTACCTACGCATCAAAACCACAACGATAGTTTGTCAAGTTGGTGCTGTTTTAACCGTTGCAAGGACCGGGTGTAGCCACACTCGGTTCAACTAAAGTTGGAGAAACTGACACCCGCTAGCCACCTGTGTGCAAAGCACGGCGGTAGAACCAGTCTCACGTAAGTGTACGCGTAATGTCGGTCCGGGCCGCTTCATCCAACAATACCGCCGAACCAAAGTATGACATGCTGGTAAGCAGTATGACTTATATCGCCCACAACTCACTTGTGTTCTACTCATGCATATAACATCAAACCATAAAACCTAGGCTCGGATGCCACTGTTGGGAACATAGTAATTTCAAAAAAAAATCCTACGTACACGCAAGATCATGGTGATGACATAGCAACGAGAGGGGAGATTGTGTCCACGTACCCTCGTAGACCGAAAGCGGAAGCGTTAGAACAATGGGTTGATGTAGTCGTATGTCTTCACGGCCCGACCGATCAAGCACCGAAACTACGGCACCTCCGAGTTCTAGCACACGTTCAGCTCGATGACGTCCCTCGAACTCCGATCCAGCCGAGTGTCGAGGGAGAGTTCCGTCAGCACGACGGCGTGGTGACGATCTTGATGTACTACCGACGCAGGGCTTCGCCTAAGCACCGCTACGATATTATCGAGGTGGATTACGGTGGAGAGGGCACCGCACACGGCTAAGAGATCCATGGGATCAATTGTTGTTGTGCCTAGAGGTGCCCCCTGCCCCCGTATATAAAGAAGCAAGGGGGGAGGGGGCGGCCGGCCTAGTAGGGGCGCGCCAAGGGGAGTCCTACTCCCACCGGGAGTAGGACTCCCTCCTTCCTTGTTGGAGTAGGAGAATGGGAAAAGAGGGGGAGAGGAGGAAGGAAAAGGGGGCCGCACCCCTTGTCCAATTCGGACCAGAGGGGGGCTGCGCGCATCCTTCCCTTCGGCCTCTCTCCTCTATTCCCGTATGGCCCAATAAGGCCCATATACTCCCCGGCGAATTCCCGTAACTCTCCGGTACTCCGAAAAATACCCGAATCACTCGGAACCTTTCCCAACTCCGAATATAGTCGTCCGATATATCGATCTTTACGTCTCGACCATTTCGAGACTCCTCGTCATGTCCCCGATCTCATCCGGGACTCCGAACTCCTTCGGTACATCAAAACTCATAAACACATAATATAACTGTCATCGAAACCTTAAGCGTGCGGACCCTACGGGTTCGAGAACTATGTAGACATGACCTAGAACTGTTTCCGGTCAATAACTAATAGTGGAACCTGGATGTTCATATTGGCTCCTACATATTCTACGAAGATCTTTATCGGTCAAACCGCATAACAGCATACGTTGTTCCCTTTGTCATCGGTATGTTACTTGCCCCAGATTCGATCATCGGTATCCAATACCTAGTTCAATCTCGTTACCGGCAAGTCTCTTTACTCGTTCCGTAATACATCATCCCACAACTAACTCATTAGTTGCAATGCTTGCAAGGCTTTAAGTGACGTGTATTACCGAGAGGGCCCAGAGATACCTCTCCGACAATCGGAGTGACAAAACCTAATCTCGAAATACGCCAACACAACATGTACCTTCGGAGACACCTGTAGAGCACCTTTATAATCACCCAGTTACGTTGTGATGTTTGGTAGCACACAAAGTGTTCCTCTGGTAAACGGGAGTGTCATAATCTCATAGTCACAGGAACATGTATAAGTCATGAAGAAAGCAGTACCAACATACTAAACGATCAAGTGCTAAGCTAACGGAATGGGTCAAGTCAATCACATCATTCTCCTAATGATGTGATCTCATTAATCAAATGACAACACATGCCTATGGTTAGGAAACATAACCATCTTTGATCAATGAGCTAGTTCAAGTAGAGGCATACTAGTGACACTCTGTTTGTCTATGTATTCACACATGTATTATGTTTCCGGTTAATACAATTCTAGCATGAATAATAAACATTTATGATGATATAAGGAAATAAATAATAACTTTATTATTGCCTCTAGGGCATATTTCCTTCAGCATTTTTTTTGGGACAAATAGACGGAAATTGTGTTCGAATTCAAATAATTTTATGTTTTTACATCTAGATAAAGGTAAATATAGTTCAGAATGCTGGCACGTAAATTTTTCGTACAAATGAACTATCTTTTCTGAATTTGAATAATAAAAAATTAAAAAATCTAGATAAAAGAAGATATACTGCAGAATAAATGTACGTGATTTTCTTTCAGGCAAATTAGTGCGTTTTTTTCGAATTTGACTAATTTTAAAGTTGAAAATATAGATAAATGAACTGATTTGTCCAAAAGAATTTAAAATTTTGAATAATTTTACATTGGAAAGAAAATGATCGCTCAAACAGAATGATTTCCACTCTCCCATTGATAATGTGCATAAATTTCTATTACCCGTGTAGTTTTTTTAATTACACAAATACTTT
Source organism: Triticum dicoccoides (assembly GCF_002162155.2). NCBI lineage: Eukaryota > Viridiplantae > Streptophyta > Magnoliopsida > Poales > Poaceae > Triticum > Triticum dicoccoides. Next base: position 16,594 of record NW_021266209.1, read on the forward strand.
TTAGAATGTTTAATTTTTTAAAATATCACACACTTTTTTACAGCGTATGAACATTTTTGAAACGTCAAAAACAACAAAATATAAGTTGTTTTCTTACATCATTTTATTCCTGTGGGCAATAACACGAACATGTTTTTAGTTTTCGTTTATTCCTATGTTTTTTTAGGGTCGTTTATTCCTATGTTGGGCTGAGCAATCATTTTTTTAGGGTCATTTATTTTTTGAGGTCCACGATCTCCCCCGCGCTGACGTCACCGTCGTCGTCACGGTCGCCGTCGTTGCTGCTCTTGCCGCCGTCCTCCCAGTAGCCGTCGTCGCCCTGCTCCTGAGCAATCTGCGGCTGCGCCGCTTCGATGGCCGCCACCGCGTCGAGTGCGGCCTGCAGCTCGGCGGCCTCTGCTGCCGCCGCCATAGCCGCCGCCGCGTCGTGTGCGGCCTGCAGCTCGGCGGCCTCTCTCGCCTCCGTGGCCGCTGCCGCGGCCGCCGCTTCTGCCTGCGACGCCCGCAGTGCGATGAGGTAGCCGAGGCAGTCGTCGGGGTCGCCGTCCTCGCGCAGTGCGAACTGCTCATCTCGACGACGGGGGGGTGGGGGGTGGGGAGGCGGGCCGGGCGATGGCGGGAACCGGACGGCGGAACGAGCTCAGAGACGGCGCGGCTGCCAGAGGGGGACGGCGGGGCCGGCGCGGGGCGGACGACAAGCCGCGCGCGACAGACGTCGAGTCGCCCGGGCCCGACGACGAGCCGCCGGTCCGCATCTCCCGAAGAGCCTGCGCGACGACGACCCAGAAGTCTTTGCCCTTCCAAAACCTCGTGCGGCCGACGATGTTCCACCGGCCGCCCTCGTGCTGGCGGAGCTCGGCCATCGTCGCGCCGGGCCCCCTCGTCGGGTACCCTCGGCGGTGATGTGGAACACGCGAGGCAGACGGCAGGCCGGGGGCATCATCATCCCGAGACGAATGAGCTCGTCCGTCTCCGGCGTGTCCAGGCTCGTCGGCCACGAGCTGCCGCCGCCGTCGCCGTCGGACGCCATGGGGGCCGCCGGGAATGGGAGCTCGTCGGCGGTGGAAGCGCGTCGGTGCGTGGGGTGAGCGGTCGAGGCGCGTCGAGTGGAGTGGGGGGAGGCAGACGGGCGACGGGGCGGTGTTTTAAAGGCAGGCGTCGGCGGGTGGGGGAAGCCGTTCGGTAGGTGACCAACGCCCCGGCGTAACGCCGACATTAATGGCGCATCGGGCCGGCCGCCGCGTCGGGAACCGCCTTTGACCGACGCTTAGACGGCACACAACCGCCCGTCCACACACGTCGCGTCATCGTCCCCACACGTCGCGTCGTCTTATTTTTTTTCGTCCAGCCGAAACCACGTCGCCACGAGTACGTCGCTCGTCGCGTCACGTCGTTTTTTTTCTTTGGTCGTCGTCGTACGTACGCGGACGGACGCGTCTACGGGGTAGTCGGCGTACAGCCCCGTCGCGCGGGTACAGCCCCGTCGCGCGGGCGGGTACAGCCTCGTCGCGCGGGCGGCGGCTTTTTATGTGCTGGGATGATCCTACCGTTTTTTATGAAGGGGTACGGAACGATCTCAGCCGTTGTTGTGTTTAGGGGTTGTACCGAAGAAGAAGTGTTTTACTATAAGAGTCTTCTACCTACCGTCTCCATTAGAAATTCGTCTCGTCAATAAACTCCGTGGATTCAACTGCTAGGCTTGATTAGGCACTGCATAAAAATAGCGCATTTCACGTGCCATTTTGGGCGTTGTGCAGTACCCTTACGTGTCCGGTTAGTGAGAAAAGGATCTTGACGCTATGGATTTAACCCTCGATTGAACAACGCAGACTGGTATGCTTTCCCTCCGGAACTCGTCGGCCGTATTTCTGAATTTTCTGTGGATGCATATGGATGGCCACGCTAGAAACAGCTAGACGTTAACGCTCGTTGTTACTGGTATCTTTCATGGCGACTGTAGAAGGCGAATTCTTGGACGAATTATCGGCCGCTCTTTTTCTTGGTCACACATAAAAACAGAAAGGACACCGATGTTTGCACTACTAACCACCTAAAGGTGTGTACATGATCATTAACAACTAGCTGTGTGTGTATCAAGTAGAATAACATATATCATTAGCAGGATAACACTTGGTGATTACACAGTGCTTATCCAAAAGTACTATCATTAGCAACCAAGGATTAGAATCGCAAAAGAAAGAATTTAGCGGCAGGAAATGCTCCACCACCGACGATTTCAGCATTATCTCCCGCGATTCCCACCGGCATTCAAATTGCGGGGCAGTTTCCGAACGGAGATAGCGCCATGAATTGCGTCGCACTAGTAGAAAAAGAGGCTTCCGTCCAGCCCCATTAGTCGCGAAACTGTAGGAACCGCGACTAATGAAGTCTTTAGTCGCGGTTCGGCAGATGAACCGCGACCAAATGCCTGGGCCCAGGGCGCTCGCGGGCTTTAGTCGCGGTTGGCCAGGCCAACCGCGACTAAAGGTGCCCAAAGGCCTTTAGTCGCGGTTGGCCAGGCCAACCGCGACTAAAGCTCCTCCCTTTTAGTC
>NW_021266209.1:19357-25702 GCF_002162155.2 Triticum dicoccoides
GGCATAACTTTTGCATACTAACTCGGATGAAAAAGTTTTTTATATGAAAAATCATCTACTCGAAAAGTTACATCCAAATTTAACCGGGGGAACCCCGTTAAACATTTTCAAAATCCTCAAAAACCTAATAGAAAAAAAGTTACGGGGCTTGTAAGATCTAGAGTGGAAAAAATTGAAAAATATTCAAACAGTGGGCAAACTATGGTCAAACAATGGTCAAACTAATTATTCTAGAATAGTAGTGTTACTAAATAATTATTTTAATTATTTCAATTTTGATCAAATCTGGTCAAACTGTGGTCAACTGTGGTCAAACTGTGGTCAAACAATGGTCAAACTAATTATTCAAGAAATATTAGTGTTACTAAATAATTATTGTTTTTTAAAACAATAGTTTCAAACTCAAACAGTGAAATGTGTCACTTCATGCTCAAGCAAAATTCCTGAAGGTTAATAGGATTGACATCTTATTATTGTCAGGAAAACAACAAGTGCAGACTTGGAGCGTGGGAGAATAGAACCCGGAAGTTAAGCGTGCTTGGGCTGGAGTAGTGAGAGGGATGGGTGACCGGTTGGGAAGTTAGATGATTTGGAATGATGAGGGGTGATAAAAGAATAAATTGAGAAGTGATGAGGGGTGGTGATTAGAGACTAGAGGTTAAAATAATTCAGAAATTTGAAAAAAAAATTCAATTTTTTTTTAAAAAACCTGTGGCGGCCTTTAGTCGCGGTTAGCCACAAGAACCGCGACTAAAGGTCCTCCGCCCACGTGGACGGGCCTTTAGTTGCGGTTCTTAAGCAACCGCGACTAAAGGGGGGGGCCTTTAGTCGCGCCCGTCTGGTCGCGGTTGCGCAACCGCGACTAATGGCAGTTGCGAACCGCGACCAAAGGCACTTTTTCCACCAGTGTCGGTTTCATCCACGATTTAAAATCATGTTAGCAACCTATTTTTTAATTATTTTTGCGGGATATGTAGCAACCTATTAATTCTTGATGATTCCAGTTGTTATCCAGGATGTTATCATGAGCGATACATTCGGACATGCTTAGCCGCTTGGTCGTAGGAGCATTAATTAACAGCGGTAATGCTACACGTACGGGCAATTACAGACAAAGATTAATTACAGGCTGAGTTGGGAAAATGTGATTGGAAAGAAGATGTGTGGGGCGGGACCACCCCAGGTAGAATCAGGGGGGGCGAAGAGATATAAGGGAAGGGCTTCGTAATTGCCTGTAAGGAGCGCGTACGTCTAGAATTATTCGCGCCCCCACCCCACCCCGCCGCCCTTCCAAACCCCAAACCATTCAGACAATCACCTCTTCACATATCTAGTCCTCCTCATCCCCCGTTCCATCAAGTTCTTCCACAGCGTAGCAAGGGCAGTAGATCCGAGAGGGTGCCGCGATGTCGGACGTCACGACGGTGATGGATCTGGAGGTGGAGGAGCCGCAGCTGGCGCTTCCACCGGGGTTCCGGTTCCACCCCACCGACGAGGAGGTGGTCACCCACTACCTCACCCGCAAGGTCCTCCGCGAATCCTTCTCCTGCCAAGTGATCACGGACGTCGACCTCAACAAGAACGAGCCGTGGGAGCTCTCGGGTGAGTGCAGTACTACGAATGCAGATTTTATGAGCTTATGCACCCGGGCCTCACTATCCTAGCACTCCAATGTTGCTTTGAGATCTGTGCTACACAACTACCTTATTACATGAAATTTTCTCTTTTTTGTTTCTCTCATATAAAACATGTCTTGAACTTCAAACTTTGCAGTACAACATAACTTTGTAACTAGAATGTGAGATAAAACTTTCAGTTTTTTTTGTCCGACATAAATATGAAAAGTAAGATTTTTTAATCAAACAAATCTCATTTTGTATATTTATGTTGGACCAAAAAATCTGTAACTTTTATCCCACATTCTACATATAAAGCTTTGTTGTGCTGCAAAGTTGAAGTACAAATACATGTTCTATATGAGAGAAACAAAAAAGAGAAAATTATTTGCAGGAATCGTGATGCATGAATGAGTGGTTGGATAAGAAGTACCCGGGTGCATAGGCTCTAAAACATGTTTTCGGCAGTACTACTCCTCGGCAAGAGCGTTCTTTGATTTCATTTGCAGCGCGCTCATGGCCGGTTCGTTTCTTGCAGGCCTGGCGAAGATGGGCGAGAAGGAGTGGTTCTTCTTCGTGCACAAGGGCCGGAAGTACCCGACGGGGACGCGCACCAACCGGGCGACGAAGAACGGCTACTGGAAGGCGACGGGGAAGGACAAAGAGATCTTCCGCGGCAAGGGCCGGGACGCCATCCTCGTCGGCATGAAGAAGACGCTCGTCTTCTACACCGGCCGCGCCCCCAGCGGCGGGAAGACGCCGTGGGTGATGCACGAGTACCGCCTCGAGGGCCAGCTGCCCCATCGCCTTCCCCGCACCGCCAAGGTACGGCAAGATTAGATTGTCCCCGTCTCCGTCTCCGTGGTGATCGGTCGAACCGCCAGAGCATCTGGAGATGCTGCTGGACATGTCGCGCTCGCGATTTGTATCTTGTTTCTTATTCTTCTCGTGTAGCTTTCTCAACCTGCCTGTTGCGTGCGCGCAGGACGATTGGGCTGTTTGCCGGGTGATCAACAAAGACTTGGCGGCGAGGAATGCGCCCCAGATGGCGCCGGCGGCCGACGGGGGCATGGACGACCCTCTCGCCTTCCTCGATGACTTGCTCAACAATGATGACTTGATCAACAACGCCGACCTGCTCGACAACGCCGGCCTGCTTGACAACACTGACCTGCCGATGCTCATGGACTCACAGTCTGGCGCCGACGACTTCGCCGGCGCTTCGAGCTCCTCATCCAGCGCCGCCCTGCCGCTTGAACCGGACACGGAGCATCTTACCATAAAGACGGAGCCGCCGCACCAGCAGCAGCAGATGCATAGGCCAAACTACTTCATGCCGGCGAAGACCAACGGCAATCTTGGCGGCGACGGCCGACGGGTACTCACCCTACCAGGTCATGGGGGACCAGCAGGCCGCGATCCGCAGGTACTGCAAGCCGAAGGCGGAGGTAGCGTCTTCGTCGGCGCTGCTGAGCCCTTCGCTGGGCTTGGACACGGCGGCGCTCGCCGGCGCGGACACCTCGTTCCTGATGCCGTCGTCGCGGTTGTACTCGTACCTCGATCTGGAGGAGCTGTTCCGGGGGGAGCCTCTCATAGACTACTCCAACATGTGGAAGATCCGGAGCGTCTCAGTTTGCTGGTAGCTATGGATGGTTATTTGGTTGATGCTAGCTCTTCGATTGATTAGTTGCTTCATTAACTTTCGATTAAGGATGGAGTTAATTAGGCGGTGGTGATTCGAGGAGGATCGTCGTGTGTTTGTTGTTGCGTCCAAGGCATAATGCTGGCCTGTGATGGAGGGAGTTCTGATTAGTTAATCTTAGAGTCAATTACATCGGTGATACTTGAACTTGGCGTAAACGATCACTTTGGTGTTAGAACTTGTGGCATACATTGAACTGATGCAATAACTTGGCTCGGTTGTGCAAATACGGTCCTAATCGTGTATGGATAGGAAATCAACGCTGACTTGGCGTGCCAGCGTGGCATGGGGCCTGCTGTCAACGACTTAAAGCGTGTGACATGTTGTTTTGGCAACAAAAACCCCTCAAAAAAATTATTTCTCACAGAAAAGACCATGTTCACGTGGTAGATGTTTTTTTCTTTTTCTGTATGACAAGTAGATGCTGACGTGAAAACTAAAAGAAAAAAGCTTAGGCCTCTACATTCGAACACGCACTACCGCCAGGACGCATACCCTCACAGCCACGGCAACATCTGCTCCCGGATGTTCAACAAGTATAACAGTCGTTAGTATAATTACCTGCAGATGTACTCTCGAAAAAAATTGGCTACAGATAGTGCGGCCCATTTTACATGCACTAGTTATTTTTAAAATAATTGCTAAACGTAAATGATAAAAATAAAGTTCAAAACAATTACGTGTGATAAATATTATACACACAAACGATGGTTAGTACATAAAAGTTTTTAAACAGACATATATTATATAAATTGTTTAGTAAATGCGGGAACTTAAAATGTTTAAAGAATGTAAAAAAGTACAGAGTTACAGCTATATTTAAATTATTCAAATTGATGAATATAAACATTTACTAACTATTTATGAATATTCACTTTTGACTTATATTCAAAACAAATATATAATTTAAATATTAGCACGACTGAATATTCATATTACATTTTAAATCATAAACTACCTACTTTTAATTATACAAACATCGAATTATACAAATATGCATATGATTATTGAAATGTTTGTAGAATTAAAATAACATTTATGAATTATAATGCTAAAACTATTTATATTTCTTATTCTACAAATATTTTTATAATTTCACAAATATTATTTTACATATATATGTATTTCTAAAATTATGTGTGAACAGTTTAGGAAAGTAATTTATTTTGTTTCTATGTACAATAATATTTATAATTCACGAAAATTGAAACATTATTCTTATTAATGAGATTAGAATTTTCATACCTACAAATATCTAAATAAAACAAACAGGAACAAATGGGCCGCACTGACAGCAGTCCATTCCAGCCCCACAAGCACCTCTATTCGACTACGGGAATTTTTGGTCTATGGGGACATATGCACCATATATGGAAAAAAATAGTAATTCAACAAAAAATCAAAAATTCCTGAAAATATTTTTGAAATAAACTTGACTTTCTATTGTACTCGTGAGAAAAAAAATCCACAAAAAAATATCCCTTTTACTTCTTTTCAAAAAAGACAATTTTTTGGCAAAAATAGTGTGAATAGTGACCTATAATAGCAAATAAATTTTGTCTTTTTTGCTGTGAGGTCAACTTTTTTTTCTTTTTTCGTCGAGATTTATATACTAGTGCAAAAGTAAGTCAAGTGTTTTGTCAAAATAGATTTTACCTATTTTGACTTTTTATTAAAATATTAAAAAATCCCCATATAGGGTGCATATACAACCAGGAACCAAAGTGTATTTCCCTACATTAACCTAACTATCCATGTTGAAGTGTTTCTAAAAAAAACACTATCCATGTGAAGTTGTTAATAGGTGAATGGTATAGCGGCCAGGACCAACTGTGACCTAACCAAGGGTCACGCGCTCGAGACGCCAAGCCTCCTTTTTTTTCTTGTTACTTTTAGTGTGCACACACGGGACCCATTGGCAACAGAGTCGTAACAAAATTGAAATGCCACCTTTCCAATGTCAATAAGGCTTTTTTACGAGAAAAAAACCTCAAGGGGGTTTAACAAAATAAAAGTTGGCCACACTCCCTCTCTTTGCCATCCTGACGGCAGGACCATGCCATGTTGGCGCGCATAATCAGTGGCTCAGGCGTACACAGCTGAGATTTGCACCGTATTTGCATGCCGGAGCCAAGTTATTACACCAGTTCGATGTATGCCGCAAGTTCTAGCACCAAAGTGACCGTTCACGCCAAGTTCAAGCACCACCGGTGTAATTGACTCTTAATCTTAGGGTATGATATCAAACTACTAGGAGGCATCTGTAGTTTGTACATAGTTACATGATTGCTATCATACGGTTTAGCGAGTAGGGGGAATGAACCCTATCGAGTTGGTTGATAAATTTGATTCTGTGTTGATGGAGCTGAATTATTCCCGTTGTAAATGTTCAATTTATTCGATTGTTAATAGTACATGCCATGGTTGATTCTGGGTCTTGGTTATTTATTTTTCAAGAGTACGCTAATGACGTACCATAGTTTTATAGAAAAGAGAAAAATAATTACAAGAGATTTACATAACGTAGTCCTCACCCACGGCAAGCCTACTCTCCCCTACTCCGGACCACCTAGCGGACTACTCGCGACTAGTTTGAACTCCACTCCCTCTCGCGATCGTCCAAAGGTGTCGCTCTCTAAGTATGATCTGAACAGTGCCTCGCTCATTACAAACAGCATTCCTACCAAAAGCTCTCTCGTTCCTCTGCTTCCATAGGCATCAGCACACTAGCAGAACAAAAGCGTCAAATTCCTTGCGTTGTACAATCCTGTAATCACCATTCATGATCCCCGACGGCACATGTGTTACCGAGCAAAATATGCCGAATATGTTTAAAGATTTTGAAGCACCCAGTCACTGAGCCAAGCTGCAGTGTAGTTCCATCCCATTCCTTGTAGAGGTCACAAGTTTCATTTCCCGGTAATGCTACACCTACGTACAAGCAGCTACGTGTTTTACGTAATTAGCAACATGGACAATTTTGATTGGGGATAGGAAAAGGTGGGGGGCCCACCAGCATTAAAATCA
>NW_021266209.1:25788-27753 GCF_002162155.2 Triticum dicoccoides
AGTTGGTTTATTCAATGGTTTCAAAATTATAGTGGTTTCGACTCTAAGCGTTTATTTATTGGTTCCAAAAGTAGTGGTCAGGATGGTTTGGACATTAGAGTAGTTCCATACTTTCGTCGTGGAGGTCGTCTGTTTAATTGATCTAAACGTTTTTATATTAGTTTACAGATGAAGTACCAGTTTATTTATTATTTCCAAATATAGCCAAAAGTGAATGAGATGTTTCCAACACACGACCTGCAGGACATTAGCGGAAGCTACAGTTGGCAAGCTGGGTAGGCCATATGGTCAAATTTGCTTTCATGCCTCACCGATTTACATACAGATTGCGCGCAACCCATTTGGCCTGGCTTTAGCTCCGCCTCTGCCGAAGGATTATAGAAGAATACAGTGAAACCCTTCAATTCGACTTTAACATACCATTTTCTTGGATTGAACTGGGGTCTTCCTGTGGGGATTGTTCTTATATAATTACATTGTGCAATTCCATGGACGGCCGATGTCAGGCGCATGTGATTAGATTTATTTTTTTGAATCTGGGGCGTACGTATGTTCTGTGTAAAGAAATATAGAATTAAATCACTACCCCTAAGTTCAAAATACGGTGATTAGTTAAAATGATCCAAGAAGCATGGGGCCTCGCCTGGTGCTGTACGTCGCACAGGACTCAAACCGTTTCCCGTGCATGCGTGTACCCAATCGTTGGCATTCATTTCCAGGCCACGGGACGTCGTCATCGAATCCACTTGCATGCACGCGCAGAAAATAAAACCCTAATCAAATCAATTCCTGACGATCAACTGGAGCGCGCCCGCTATTTTTTTTTTTTTGAAGCTCTGCGCGCCCGCTAATTGGAGTGTCTCTCTCGTACTACCAGGTCGTAATTAAACGACAGCTCCACCTGCTGCTACCGACCTATGGAGCAATGTAACGTGTTGTGTACTTTTCCTTATCTAATATAATGTCGGGCGTGGCTAACGCGCGCGCGCGCGCGCCTCCCAGTCGGCGCGCTCGATTTCCGACCAGGTCGATCCGACAGCAAGACGACAACTTAGCGAACCATTGCGCGCGTCCTATTCCCTTTGGCGATCGATTCTGGCTGTGAGCGCTCTACCTGTTCGTGAGTTTGGCCCAGTGCTGGCCCAATACAACCCCTAGGCTCTATTCCCTTTCCATATTTTTCCTTTTGGGCCTGTATTTTTCTATTTCGCCTATTCTCTTTCTGGGCCAGCGGTTTTTCAGGGACAATAGTGGGCGGGAAATTACACTTCTAATTGAAATAAACTATGACTTTCAACAAAAATTAATTGCTACTTGTGCACACAAAAAATACATTAGCATATCCTTCTTTTCCCTTTGATCTAATTTGTCCATGAAACATATTTTTATTAAGAAAAAATAGCATGCTCAATTGAATTGATCTACAGCTTTTTGATTCAAACCGCAATGCTCATTAATAGATCTACTATGAACATTTTTTCAAATTAATGACAAAATTACCAAAGTAAGAACATATTTTAAAAATTTTGAACAACTTTTTAAATTTGTGATTTTTCTGGAAATCATGAATATTTTTGAAAAAACATGACAACTTATTAAAAACAAAAACATTTTATTGTGTCCCTATTTAACATTTTGTGTAATTAAATTTTAAAAGATATTTTGAATATCTTTCGAAAACCATTTTTTGATAGGGTGGCACTGCTGTCACGACGGCCGCCCCGACTCGCGATACGCAAAGACGGGGTGGCAGTAGTGTCACGTGCTCGTCCCGTCGTCCGTCGTCGCTACCGGGACGACGTCCGCCTCGACTCGCGTTACGCTAAGACAGGGTGGCAGTGGTGTCACGTGCTCGTCTCGGCGTCCGTCGTCGCTACCGCGACGACGTCCGCCTCGACTCGCGTTACGCTAAGACGGGGTGGCAGTGGTGTCACGTGCTCTCGTCGTCCGTCGTCGCTACCGCGA
>NW_021266209.1:28676-29256 GCF_002162155.2 Triticum dicoccoides
GCGTTACGCTAAGACAGGGTGGGAATGGTGTCACGTGCTCGTCTCGGTGTGCGTCGTCGCTACCGCGACGACGTCCCCCTCGACTCGCGTTACCCTAAGACAGGGTGGCCGTGGTGTCACGTGCTCGTCTCGGCGTCCGTCGTCGCTACCCCGACGACGTCCGCCTCGACTCGCGTTACGCTAAGACAGGGTGGCAGTGGTGTCATGTGCTCGTCTCGGCATCCATCGTCGCTACCGCGACGACGTCCGCCTCGATTCGCGTTATGCTAAGACAGGGTGGAAGTGGTGTCACGTGCTTGTCTCGGCATCCGTCCTCGCTACCGCGACGACGTCCGCCTCGACTCGCGTTACGCTAAGACAGGATGGGAGTGGTGTCACGTGCTCGTCTCGGCATCCGTCGTCGCTACCGCGACGACGTCCGCCTCGACTCGCGTTACGCTAAGACAGGGTGGGAATGGTGTCACGTGCTCGTCTCGGCATCCGTCATCGCTACCGCGACGACGTCCGCCTCGACTCGCGTTACGCTAAGACAGGGTGGGAATGGTGTCACGTGCTCGTCTCGGCGTCCGTCGTCGCTACC
>NW_021266210.1:0-571 GCF_002162155.2 Triticum dicoccoides
ACAACAACAACAACAACGACAACAACAACACCAGCAGCAAAACCACCACCACCACCAACAACAACAACAGCAACAACCACTACTAGGAAAAGGGCTATAGATGGCGCACCACACCCATGGTGCGCCATTAGTAACCTTGGCCACCACTTCCACCGAATGCACCCCCCCCCTGTGGATCGCCTTTTCAGTTTAAAAAAAAATAAAACAAAATGATAAAAATGTCAAAAAAATAAAAGAAAATAAGTTTCCCATGTGATATGTGGCCTAGTTGTTGGGAAAATTATCAAATATGAATTTTGACTTCATTTGCAAAATCTCGCGAGAATTTGTAAAAATGGGCATAACTTTTGCATACTAACTCGCATGAAAAAGTTTTTTATATGAAAAATCATCTACTCGAAAAGTTGCATCCAAATTTAACAGAAAACCTAACAGCAACAACAGCAATAACAGCAACAGCAGCAACACCAACAATAACACCAGCAACAACAGCAATAGCAACAACAGCAACATCAACAACAACAACAACAATAACAACAGCAACAACAACAACAACAGCAACAGCAACAAC
>NW_021266212.1:0-4465 GCF_002162155.2 Triticum dicoccoides
ATTCCACCAAGTAAATAGTCAGATTAAGTAACCATCAGATTCACCATTCCAATTGTGCAGATGTACAATAATATTAGTTGAATTTGCTTTCTTTCACTTAATAATTAACATGTTTGTAAACCAAATAAGAGACAGCATAACAGATTGCTTTAAAAAGTGAAATTTAAGCCAACAAACTGGCTATTGCATACATACATCTTCAATTACTTATCTCAGTAAAAGAAGAAATCCTAGTGTGTGATAATGATATGGGTGAGGGTACTCACTGGATACAGTATAGCAAGCAGCACAACAAAGGGCATAATACAACACACAAACGATAATTTAGCCTTGTAACACAACTATGTACAATAAAAGCATAATGTAGCACCCATGGTGGCAGCAACGCCACAATTTTATACATGGGTCAAGAAGAAGGATGACATGTAAGAAATCATGTTCCATGTTGCATAGAAAGAGCATTGGTTATTCATCACACATGCCATGGGATATGGAAAACAATGGAAATGCTGCACCACAGTACTTACATGTTTCTTGATTTTGATCAACATGCAACGCTTCAAGCTCCTTGGTTGCGGCCTCAAGCTCAGCTGCTCAACTAGTGTGTACTTAGTAAGAAGACCCAAACCTGGATCAGTAAAATAGAAAAACTAATCACAACCGGTATATTTTAGAAAAGATATTGTAATGCAAATGAGTAAATACTTAACTACTTTTGAATACCTTACAGAAATTTGCAACATCATGAATAGTAAGAGGGAATGGTTTTAACCAGTTAAAATGATGCTGCTAGAAGGTTTGCAACATCATGAATAGCACAGGAAATAAATACTTTTGAATACCTTACAGATATTTGCAGAAATCTGCAACATCATGAATAGCACGGGAAATAAGTAAGTACAGGGAAAATGTACGACCAACAAGTCCACCCATCAAGCTAATGTCAAAGCAAGCAAATTCTTTTCGCCAAAGCTGAAAAGCCAAGATTAAATCTTAACAAAAGCAAAACTGAAAAGTACTGCTGCTGCTATATTGTGGGCGTCGATCAGGAATGAGATGCACGGACTATATTGTCCAGAACGAAGAAATTAGTCTAAAATCGGATGTGCAGTTTCATTTTATTATTACTAACACACAAATTGGATGCAGCAGGCTAAAAGCTACATACCCAATTGATTCTACGTGCATATAGGCCCATGTACACGCACAAAGCAATTTTGCCCCGGCTAGCTAGGAGGGGATTTGACATGTATATCACGCTGCATGTATTGGGCGCTGTTTTTACATGCAGATCAGCTCCATGAGTATAGTTGAGCAAGGCACAGCGAGTAAAAACTACACTTGCCAAACTCATCGGTGGTTTTATCAAAACTGAGGAAAACTATGGTTTTTAGAAACTTGAATATTCCTTGCCCACACATTTAAAAACTGCGGTTACAGATTATGGTTTTTTAAACAGTGCTGCCAAACTATGCTATGTTCAAGCTGAAACAGCAGAATGTAACACTGCATCATTATTTCAATCCTAAGGAAGCATCCAACTTAAATCAAGCCATCGTTCTGAAGTATCTAATTTGACAACCTAACATAGCAAAACAAATCTCAAAACAGAGAGTAGGCATGCAGATATGTATACTAATAAATCTGTAGTAAATCTTAAAAACAGGGGACTGCATGACGGATTGGACAACAGCTACATCTGATTATCAAATAACCGTAGATCCAACCCTAACTGATCATATCTTGTGCATGGGAATAGAACAACGACTGCGCGCACTAGAAGAAATTCCAGATGGCTGCACGTACCGGTGACAGTGTTGGTGGGATTCATTGCGAGATGGTTCAGGCGACGTAGGAGGGCGTGGTGTGGTTGCCCTGGTCGTTGGCCATGATCTCAACCAGCTGCCACATGCCGGCGTAGGAGTAGGTCGTCCAGAGGTCGATGCCGATCAACTGACCCTCGCCCTTGGTCATCTCCTCCTCACACCCGTCAGAGCCCACGTCTAGGTTCGGTGGATCCGATTTGGGCGCCGGTGTTGGCTCCCAAAGTTGTGCCCTGGTGAGGTGGTGCCCGCCGGTGCCGTCCCCGGATGGACCACGCGTCGCTGTGTCGCACCTCGCGTCTTCCTCTTGTCGGAGCAGTCACGTGCGCCTTGCATGTTTCTGCAGCCTTCCATCGACGGAGGAGAAGGCGGGACGACGAGAAGATCGAGATCCAGGAGTGACCTCGACGGATCCGGCCGCTGGCTCTGCAAATCCGGCCGCTGGCTCGGCAGATTCGGCGTGTGCGGTGGGGGACGTCCTTTCCTCCACCCAATCGGCGGAGCACGGGTTAGTGTCTGGAAGGAGCGGAGTTGGGCGTGGAGTTGCTTGTCTGGATGTTGCCTAGCCATGGGATGGTCTTGCGAGCTAGCTTCGGGGGCCGAGACTGGTGAATCTAACCGGAGGGAAGGAATGAGGGCAGCGAGGGGAGGATGAGGGTGTGCTACAAGCCGGCCATAGGCGCCGGAAGTCACCGGAATCGGGCGACGCAGCAAGGAGTGGCGTGGTGGACAGAGAGGGGCTCGCGAGAGAGGACTGGCTGTGCCGCTAGGGAGGAGGGGGAGGGGGGCGAGGAGGACGGTTTAGGGTTAGCACTATATACACGGATCGGTTAGGCGGGCTTGAGCGGGCTTGCGGGGCTGTACTAAGCCGTCCATGACAGTTTTGAAAATATTACCGAAATTCTTCATGGATTAACAGAGTTGTTGTAGTGACATAAGTTCAAATACAAACGAGTCAGCAGAAGCAACAGTATCTCACTACAGACATAAGTTAAACAAGTTTTGCCTTAAGAAGGCTAGCACAAACATCAACGATCGAAGAGGCAAGGCCTCCTGCCTGGGACCTCCTAACTACTCCTGGTCGTCGGCGGTCTCCACGTAGTAGTAGGCACCCTCGGAGTAGTAGTAGTCGTCGGTAGTGGCATCTGACTCCTGGGATCCGTCATCTGATTGCAACAACCGGAAATAAGAGAGAAGGGGTAGCAAAGCAACCGCGAGTACTTATCCAAAGTACCCGCAAGCATCTGATCTAGACTAAGTATGCATCAGTATTAAAGGAATGAGCTGTATCTGTGGACTAAACTGCAGAATGCCAGAAGAGAAGGTGAAAGGCCTAGCCTATTGAAGACTAACATCTTCTGGAGACCACCATCTTGCAGAATGAGTAAAGAATAGCATTTTATAATTAACAAAAATGTTGTATCATTAACACCCAGAGATCCTTTCTGGACTCCCTGTGAGAAAGCAATCCAGGAGCCATCATCATATCCAACACATATCTCAAGTATCCATTTCTAGTTATAATAGATCAGGATACATCTGCGAGCGTCCATTACAGTGGACACGACTATTCGAATAGATAACTTCCTTGCAGGGGTGCACCACATTACCCAACATGCTTGATTAACTCTGGAAGGACACACTTTCCTGGGTCATGCCCAGCCTGGGAAGATCAACACGTCATAGCCCTACCTAGTCTCCATACAGAGGTCCCCGCCGGTCTACATCCTAAGCGTTCTGGGGTCTTGGGCCCATCACCCTTTGCACTCTGGGTCATTGCGAGCAGGGTGTACCAGGAACCACCTTTGCCTGGATGGAGCCGGACCAACCTTCCCGCAATGCTGAACTGGATGTCTGACAAAGTTTTCGGATAAAACGTACCACGTCGAGGCCCATAACTATTCTCGCGTGGCGGTTAGTGCGTATAGGCTAGTTGCCCACTTAGATCAAATTCACAAACCTGTTAGTCCATTATTTAAAGAGGTGATGGCTGTCGGGACAAGTCCGGAGCTATCACCACCTCCTGGGTGATATCGCTAAATGGCCAGCCACTACCGTAAATCTCGCGGGTGCTCTCTGGGCCTGCCCAACTTTCACAAGGAACTGAAGTAAAGTCAAGGTAACCTTGTGTCCAAAACATCAAGGGGGGAAACTCGAGGAATCACCCTCGATGTATTCCACTCGATGTGATCGTCAAGGCGAACGAGGAGGAATCACCCTCGAGGTTCACACTTGAGGGGTTGCACGACTAAGTCGTATCGGGAGTGGTGAAGAAGGAATCACCCTTCGTAGAGCACGACTGTTTAACTACACTACAGAGATCTCATCAGAAGTGATGTACGAGGTATCACCCTCGGCACTCGATGGTAACTTTGCAGAGTAGTACAACTAAAGGGGGTGAGGTGTTGTGTCGGGCTCTGGTCATCGATTACCTTGATCGAGTCATCGGTCAACAAGTCGGGGCAACTGGGAAAAGGTGGGTGCCACTGGTGAAATACCAACCAACCTATACTAAGCAGTTTAGGATAAGCAGGTAAGGTACAAGAGCAGGTAGAAAAGCAGGCTATGCATCAGAATAGGAGCAATCAATTATAGTTGCAAAATCTAATGCAAGCATGAGAGAATGGAATGGGTGATATCGG
>NW_021266212.1:5346-6797 GCF_002162155.2 Triticum dicoccoides
GTTTCCTAAGTTTAAATGAATTTATGGATTTATTTATATTCCAAATTTAATCAGTAAATACTTTGTCATCTAGTACTATTCTAGCCACAGTGTATGATAGTGGGGCAAGTGGGGCTGGGTTGGCTCAGTCGAAGGTTGACTGGTCAATATATGAACAGTGTAGGGGCTACATGTCATTCATTTAGACATTTTTTAATTTGCCTTTTATTTAAACTAATAGTGGGTCTACATGTCATATTCTGTTAGACTAACTTAGCACAATATTTAATCCTAAACTATACTAGTCCTAATTAACACAAGGGCCGGCCATACGGCCGTGGCCAAGCTAGGCGCACACACACCACACACAACACGCAACACACTATGGTAGGGGTTAATTATGTTCTTTTTTAACAGAAGATAGGATTTTGTGATTTTCAAAGGACTTAATCGATGCATCAAATGGATTTGGTCTAGTGGGGTAAAATGAAGTTTGTCAAGTGTACGTTCTGTCCACATAATTTTTATCCAGATTAAAGTTCGTTTTGTTGTTGTTTTGCTACAGTATAGAGGCATTCAACAGCAGGAGTAGCATTCAACATCAGCAGTAGATTCAGCAGAGCAGCTGCGGCCAGCGGCGTGGCGTGGTCGAGCGCGAGAAGAGGCAGTGCAGCCCTAGGCAGCGGCGCAACCAGGCAGGGGCGGACCAGGTCCACCGGTCAAACCCCGTACGGCGAAAGTCAAAGGGCTAAATCCGGCGTTCGTCTATGTCAGGGTTAGACGGGCCGGTGTACCTGGGGGTAGCAATGCCGCCAGGTGTTGCGTTGGGCCCTCCTACGCTTGTGGAAGTGTGGTGGCAGGCGCAAGCACCCGGCACGCGGCTCCGTAGTGTGCCCCCCTCCTCACGGGCGTCGCTACCGCCGTGTCACGGAGTGGGGAATCGTGCGTGTCGGGCCGACGCGGAGGTAATCTTGGGGTGGGTTGGGCCAGGATCGTGTTCGGGGGTGTAGCTATGGGCTGGGCTATCAGAACCAGGTGAAAAGGTCTACCAGTCAAACCCCGCCTAGCCGAAGTCAAAGGGCTAGATCCAGCGGTCGTTTGTGTCAGGGTTAGACGGGATGAGGTACCTAGGGAGGAAAATCCCCTCAGTGGTGGCCCCGTCGTTGATGAAGAAGCGAGCCATTAATCCTTCTATCGATGACACAGTGGAACTCTCAACGAAAGCACCAATGTTGGTGTCAAACCCGGCGGATCTCGGGTAAGGGGTCCCGAACTATGCGTCTAAGAATCGATGGTAGCAGTAGACTGGGGACATGATGTTTACCCAGGTTCAGGCCCTCTCGATCGAGGTAATACCCTACTTCCTTCTTAATTGATCTTGATGAATATAGGGTTAGTAGAGTTGATCTACCTCGAGATCATAATGGCTAAAATCCTAGGAGTCTAGCCTATGCAATTGTGTTTTGTCCGTA
>NW_021266212.1:10180-10830 GCF_002162155.2 Triticum dicoccoides
AGAATAAGACAGTGAAAGGTACTTCCGCTTTACCATCTGCTAGAATTGAGGAAGCAGCTTGAGTATGCTCATCTTCCACCAAAAGGATCCCACGGGTCTCTGTTATAACACCATCAGGGTGGTAGGATTCCCAAATAAGCTTCACCCAAGGCAATATGATACAAAGTGCTAGAGCAGCTCACAGCCTAAGAGCAACACAGGCAAATGGAGAATAAAAGAAGCTCAGCCTGAATCGCCACAACATCTAGAACAACAGCTACACCAGCCTGGGGTGAGTACATATTTACATATAATCACATATGCAAAAATAATAACCATCCTTGCCGATACAAAGCAGCAGTCAGCAAGATACTCCTATTGCAAGGGAATTGTAGCAAGATACACATCACTATTTGGCTGAAAACAACCTTTGAAGCAGAACTTACAATCACTGGTTAACCAGGTGCAAAGACACTTGGCAAGTTGTGGCATCAGACCTCAGTAAGGCCAAAAAAAACATAAGAGCAGTGTCTTCTGTGAATAGATGCACTCTAGAGTTATGCTGGAACCACTAGCAGAGTAAACAGAGTCCATGGAAAATCTTCAAGTAAGATGAGCTAACCATTCTGCTATAGTTATTCTTCTTCTAAGAAAACGCAGTCCAGAAAATT
>NW_021266212.1:11208-13666 GCF_002162155.2 Triticum dicoccoides
GTGATTCAAGTGCTTGTGCTTCAACTACGCCCTCATCCCACCGTCCTTGAACCCACCTCAACAGTTATGAACAAAGTGAGATAAACAGCTGGGCAAGTGACAAAGAGTAAGTATTGTCTAGAAAGGCCCCATGATCTTTGCAACCGTAGATGCACATCACATACATAGTCTGACATATCACATACAGTTTACAAAGAGATGTAGCTCACTATTCACAACTCAATTGCACAGCAAGGAGAATTCACTTTATAATTTCCGCCTGCAACTGAAGGAAGGAAATTTCAGGATAACAAAAGAGCCTTACAAACAATGCTGCGGGTAAACTTTGTGCAGTATATATAAGCTGATATCCAAATTCATTTCTAACAACAATATCGTAATCTCACCTTTGACGCAGCACATTCCCTTTTCTTACTTCTTCTTGCCCTTTCCTTGACCGCCGGCCTTCCCCGTGATGGCCCGATGAGGCCTCCGTCTGCGCGTGAAAGCAAACTCCCCGAGCTTATGGCCGACCTTGCCTTCGGTGATCTTGCAACGGACATGTGTCTTGCCGTTGTAGATGAGCACGGAGGAACCGACGAACTCCGGCAGGATGGAGGACCTGCGGGACCAGATCTTCCTGCCGTTCAGATTCTCCCTATTGTTCTTAATTCTTTGCAGGAACGCATCGACGAACGCCCCCTTCCATAGAGCCCTTGAGCTGCACGCACACAGCAGGGCGTACATTCGGTTCAATGTTGAGCAAGCAAGACTGACATAGATGTGCGGACCAGCTAGCGTTGACCGTTACCTGAAAGCACGAGTCCCCGAGAGCAGCGGAGACGCGGCGTGCTGGGCCCTGGGCGCCTGATCAAATCGCGCGGTAGAACAAACGAACAAACCAGATTAAAATCGGCACAGGAACAACCAGCGGGTAAGAAAGATTTGGATTTGAGCAAGGAGCAAGAGAGTTGGAGGGGAGGCGGCACCTGGGAGATGGTCGCGGCGGTGGCCGCGGGGAGGGCGTGGCCGGACCTGGCGAGCCTGGAGGCGACGAGAGAACGAATCGACATGGCTGCGCTCAGGCGCGGGATCGGCTCCCCGCAGGCGGGAGCGGGCGGCGGCGGGCGAGTCCTCAAAATCCGTCGCGGGGAAAGGGAAAAGGAACGGCACCTAGGGGCGTTTGCGTCATCTCGTTTTTCATCTCCTTTCCATTCATCTCGTCACTTCGGTCTGCTTTGGTCCAGCCCTTATCGAGGGCAAAACTAAGAATTCATGGAGAAAATTACACGTTTTGTCCTTGAAAAAAAATTCTCTGACGCACCATGATTAATTTGGTCATGCAACTCGAGAAACACTACGATGTGAGTTTTACACATGCGAATACATAATCCCTTCGCTTTTGCGGATAACCCCTTGCTTTTGGCGGAAACAATCCGTGCTCCCCCGGTCCAAGCGCCCTGCCACCCGGTTTCCGAACCCACTTGTCATCCTCCCGTGCGGAGTAGTCAAAGTGATACAACCTTATTCAGTAAGCCAGCCGCCTCCACTCCATCACTCCGAGCACGCCCAAATCCGCCACCCTTCGCACCCTCGCCAATTGATCTGCAGTCATTGCCTTCCACTCTCCAATCCGCAATGGAGATCACTCATCTGCTGGCACAACTCCTCGTTCATGTGGCTGTCAGCGATGCGGTGAAGCTCTCCCCTCTGCGCGAGATATGGTCGTGGTTCCTTGACCTGCCGATGCTCTACGAGGAGGCGGTTGGCATTGCCGATTGTCTCACTAACGAAGAGAAGGTCTGTATGCGCCCGAACAACTCTCTTCCGGTGGAGTACCTCTATAGGGCCATGATGGAGGCGGATAGCGACGATCCGGTGCAAAGGTACCGCTGGAAGGCATACAAATCAAGGTGTGTCGACGATGCGGCTCATGGCGCTGGGCAGGGCGCGGGCCATGCGGCTGGCCAGCACGGGCGAGGGCAGCCAGGGCCACGGCGTTGGTCATGGCGATGTGGCTCTGGACGCATCTTGTCATGCCGCTGTGGCTCTGGATGCGCTGCTCGGTGCCTCGTCAGCCAACCCGTGTAGGAGGAGGATGCATGCAAAGCTAAATGACGTGACCCTACCGCGCCGCTCTCCCCGCTTCCCCCGATGCTCCCCGAGGATTGCATGCTCCACTGACGTGTCGTAGAGGTATAACCAATCTCAATCTAATTGTAGCTAGGTAGAAAATTTATATTAGGGCTTAGTAAGCATGAATGAGTACTAAAACAATAGTTTGAATGATATTGTGTTATTAGGCACATTTAAAAAATAGTTTGAATGATATTGTGTTACGATACACATTTTAAAAAAGAAATTGTTTGAATAATATTGTGTTATTACTTATTAGACATATTTTAAAAAATAGTTTGAATGATATTGTGTTATTAGACATTAAAAAATAGAGTTTGAATGATATTGTGTTATTATTATT
>NW_021266212.1:16089-17212 GCF_002162155.2 Triticum dicoccoides
TCCTTGACCTGCCGATGCTCTACGAGGAGGCGGTTGGCATTGCCGATTGTCTCACTAACGAAGAGAAGGTCTGTATGCGCCCGAACAACTCTCTTCCGGTGGAGTACCTCTATAGGGCCATGATGGAGGCGGATAGCGACGATCCGGTGCAAAGGTACCGCTGGAAGGCATACAAATCAAGGTGTGTCGACGATGCGGCTCATGGCGCTGGGCAGGGCGCGGGCCATGCGGCTGGCCAGCACGGGCGAGGGCAGCCAGGGCCACGGCGTTGGTCATGGCGATGTGGCTCTGGACGCATCTTGTCATGCCGCTGTGGCTCTGGATGCGCTGCTCGGTGCCTCGTCAGCCAACCCGTGTAGGAGGAGGATGCATGCAAAGCTAAATGACGTGACCCTACCGCGCCGCTCTCCCCGCTTCCCCCGATGCTCCCCGAGGATTGCATGCTCCACTGACGTGTCGTAGAGGTATAACCAATCTCAATCTAATTGTAGCTAGGTAGAAAATTTATATTAGGGCTTAGTAAGCATGAATGAGTACTAAAACAATAGTTTGAATGATATTGTGTTATTAGGCACATTTAAAAAATAGTTTGAATGATATTGTGTTACGATACACATTTTAAAAAAGAAATTGTTTGAATAATATTGTGTTATTACTTATTAGACATATTTTAAAAAATAGTTTGAATGATATTGTGTTATTAGACATTAAAAAATAGAGTTTGAATGATATTGTGTTATTATTATTTTTTTTGAGAAAATTTCTGATTTATTAGACATTACAACGAACACCAGAAATAATAAAAATTACATGCAGATCCGTAGACCACCTAGCGACGACTACCAACACTGAAGCGAGCCGAAGGCGCTTCGCCGTCATCGCCCCTCCATCGTCGGAGTCGGGCACAACTTGTTGTAGTACCCAGTCGGGAAGTCCTCGTGCTAAGGCCCCGTAGGACCAGCACACTAGATCAACCACTTATATACCAAGAGCGTCGGTCCCGGTTCGTGGCACAAACCGAGACCAATGCCCCCTTTAGTCCCGCTTGGTGCCACCAACCGGGACCAAAGGTCTCTTTTCAGCAGCCCAAAGGGCGGAAAGCGGAGGCCTTTGGTCCCGGTTG
>NW_021266212.1:17426-17921 GCF_002162155.2 Triticum dicoccoides
GTTGGTGGCACCAACCGGGACCAAAGGCCTTGTGCTGCCCCGCGTCAAAAGTTTAGTACCACCCTGCTAGCTGAGAGAGCTCGAGAGTGGTTTATAAGCCCCACTGTGGCTGCCCTCTCGAGCTTCTCTCAAATGCAGGCATACGGGCCTAATCTCACACTATGCTGTCTGTGGGCCTATTGGGCCTTCTGCGGTTCTGAATCCTGGCCCAGGTTGGATTCTAGTCGTATTCAGGCTGTGGTGGCCCAATAGGTGGCATTTTTTTATTTCCAGTTTTTTTGTTTTGTTTTTTGCATTATTTATTTTCTTTTGTTTTTTGCTTTATTTTTTATTCTTTTTGCTTTTAGTTTTAGAAAAATTATAAACTTTATGTTAGTGCCATTAGTTTTCAAATTTGAATAGTTAAAATCTGAATTATTTGAAATTTATTTGAATCACAAGTTTGTGATTAACTTTACTAGAAAAATAGTTTTTTTTCCAGTTTTTTGTTTTGTT
>NW_021266212.1:18039-19335 GCF_002162155.2 Triticum dicoccoides
TTAATTCTTTTTTGCTTTTAGGTCAACAAAATTATAAATTTTCTGTTAGTGCTATTAGTTTTCAAATTTGAATAGTTAAAATTTGAATTCTTTAAAATTTATGTGAATCACAAGTTTGTGATTAACTTTACTAGAAAAATAGTTTTTTCCTGTTTTTTGTTTTGTTTTTTGCATTATTTATTTTCTTTTGTTTTTTGCTTTATTTTTAATTCTTTTTGCTTTTAGGTCAGCAAAATTATAAACTTTCTGTTAGTGCCATTAGTTTTCAAATTTTAATAGTTAAAATTTGAATTCTTTGAAATTTGTGTGTTTTTGATTAACTTACTAAAAAATGAGAATAGATGCGCTTATAGAGAAAATTCTACCTAAATTCATAGTAAATTTCTATGAATTTCAGAGAAATTCACTCTAAATTTAGGTTAAACTTTTCTCTATTAGGGCATCTATTTTCACTCTGAGAGAAGCTCAACAAGGCAGAGAGGGAAGGGCTTATAAACCGGTGTGAGTCCCCTTCGGTTGGCGAGGTGGGACTAAACTCTGCCCGCAACGAGGACCAACCCTTTAGTCCCGGTTTGTGGCACAAACCGGGACTAATGGTCATGGGCCAGGGCGCGAGGAGCATTGGTCCCGATTGGTGCCACGAACCGGGACCAATGCCCCCTTTAGTACCGGTTGGTGGCACCAACCGGGACCAAAGGCCTTGCGCTGCCCGCGGCCAAAAGTTTAGTCCCACCTCGCTAGTTGAGAGGGGCTTGGAGTGGTTTATAAGCCCCACTGCGGCTGCTCTCTCGAGCTCCTCTCAAATGCAGGCTTACGGGCCTAATCTCACACTATGCTGTTTGTGGGCCTATTGGGCCTTCTGCGGGCCTGAATCCTGGCCCAGGTTGGGTTTCTACTCGTATTCAGGCCATGGTGGCCCAATAGGTGGATTTTTTTGTTTTGTTTTTTGCATTATTTATTTTCTTTTGTTTCTTGCTTTATTTTTTAATTCTTTTTGCTTTAGGTCAGAAAATTATAAACTATCTGTTAGTGCCATTAGTTTTCAAATTTGAATAGTTAAAATTTGAATTCTTTGAAATTTGTGTAAATCACAAATTTGTGATTAACTTTACTATAAAATAGTTTTTGCCCATTTTTTGTTTTTTTGCATTATTTATTTTCTTTTCTTTTTTTTCTTTTTTTTTCTTTTAGGGCAGCAAAGTTATAAACTTTCTGTTAGTGCCATAAGTTTTAGAAAAATTATAAACTTTCTGTTAGTGCCATTAGTTTTTAAATTTGAATAGTTAAAATTTGAAT
>NW_021266212.1:19566-38106 GCF_002162155.2 Triticum dicoccoides
CTTTTTTAATTCATTTTTGCTTTTAGGTTAGCAAAATTATAAACTTTCTGTTAGTGCCATTAGTTTTAGAAAAAATATAAACTTTTTGTTAGTGCCATTAGTTTTCAAATTTGAATAATTAAAATTTGAATTCTTTGAAATTTGTGTGAATCACAAGTTTGTGATTAACTTTACTATAAAAATAGTTGTTTTCCTGTTTTTTTGTTTTGTTTTTGCATTATTTATTTTCTTTTGTTTTTTGCTTTATGTTTTAATTCCTTTTGCTTTTAGGTCAGAAAAATTATAAACTTTCTGTTAGTGCCATTAGTTTTAGAAAAAAAAATTAAAACTTTCTGTTAGTGCCATTTGTTTTCAAATTTGAATAATGGTATTACGAGGGCCGAACCATAAGACATTAAAGCATTTCAAATGAAGTCTGAAAAGTTGAAAGTTGGCATGGTATCATAATTTCACCCACATAGCATGTGCATGTACAAAACGGACAATGGTATCATACTCGTCTGTTACAAAGTTGGCATGGTATCATCATAATAGTTGCGGGAGAAAGTCTTCACTTTTTCTTCGCTTGTGTCATTTGCTTATTGCGCCGTAACCATGGATAATCTTCATCGTTTATCAGGATGCTTGGGTCAGCCTTGACTTCGAAGGGAGGAATTTCATGAAACTTTTCATAATCTTCAGACATGTCTGTCTTGCCCTCCACTCCCACGATGTCCATTTTTCCTGAAAGAACTATGTGGCGCTTTGGCTCATCGTATGATGTATTCGCTTCCTTATCTTTTCTTTTTCTCGGTTTGGTAGACATGTCCTTCACATAGATAACCTGTGCCACATCATTGGTTAGGACGAACGGTTCGTCTGCATACGCAAGATTGTTGAGATCCACTGTTGTCATTCCGTACTGTGGGTCTACCTGTACCCTGCCTCCTGACAGATTGACCCATTTACACTTAAACAAAGGGACCTTAAAATCATGTCCGTAGTCAAGTTACCATATGTCCACTATGTAACCATAATATGTGTCGTTTCCCCTCTCGGTTGCTGCATCAAAGCGGACACCGCTGTTTTGGTTGGTGCTCTTTTGAACTTGGGCGATCGTGTAAAATGTATCCCCATTTATCTCGTATCCTTTGTAAGTCAATACAGTCAAAGATGGTCCCCTGGACAACAAGTACAGCTCATCACAAACAGTGTTGTCACCTCTGAGACGTGTTTCCAACCAACTGCTGAAAGTCCTGATGTGTTCACATGTAATCCAGTCGTCGCACTGCTCTGGGTGTTTGGAGCGCAGACTGTTCTTGTGTTCATTGACATACGGGGTTACCAAGGTAGAGTTCTGTAGAACTGTGTAGTGTTCTTGAGACCAAGAATATCCATCCCTGCATATTATTGAGGCCCCTCCCAGTGTGCCTTTTCCAGTCAGTCTCCCCTCATACCACGATTTAGGGAGACCTATCTTCTTTAGGCCAGGAATGAAGTCAACACAAAACCCAATGACATCCTTTGTTTGATGGCCCATGGAGATGCTTCCTTATGGCCTAGCGCGGTTACAGACATATTTCTTTAGGACTCCCATGAACCTCTCAAAGGGGAACATATTGTGTACAAATAAGGGCCCTAGAATGACAATCTCGTCGACTAGATGAACTAGGACGTGCATCATGATATTGAAGAAGGATGGTGGGAACACCAGCTCGAAATTGACAAGACATTGCACCACATCACTCCTTAGCCTTGGTACGATTTCTGGATCGATCATCTTCTGAGATATTGCATTGAGGAATGCACATAGCTTCACAATGGCTAATCAGACGTTTTCCGGTAGAAGCCCCCTCAATGCAACCGAAAGCAATTGCGTCATAATCACGTGGCAGTCACGAGACTTTAGGTTCTGGAACTTTTTCTCTGGCATATTTATTATTCCCTTTATATTCGACGAGAAGCCAGTCGTGACCTTCATACTGAGCAGGCATTCAAAGAATATTTCTTTTTTTCTTTCGTAAGAGCGTAGCTGGCATGACCTTTATACTGCTTTGGAGGCATGCCGTCTTTTTCGTGCAAACGTTGCAGGTCCTCCCGTGCCTCAGGTGTAACTTTTGTCTTCCCATACACGCACAAGAAGCCTAGCAGGTTCACGCAAAGGTTCTTCGTCACGTGCATCACGTCGATTGAAGAGCGGACCTCTAGGTCTTTCCAGTAGGGTAGGTCCCAAAATATAGATTTCTTCTTCTATATGGGTGTGTGTCCCTCAACGTCATTCGGAACAGCTAGTCCGCCGGGACCCTTTCCAAAGATTACGTGTAAATCATTGACCATAGCAAGTACGTGATCACAGGTATGCATGGCGGGCTTCTTCTGGTGATCTGCCTCGCCTTTGAAATGCTTGCCTTTCTTTCTACATTGATGGTTGGTCGGAAGAAATCAACGATGGACCAGGTACACATTCTTCCTATATTTGTCCAGGTATATACTTTCAGTTTCTTCTAAACAGTGCGTGCATGCGTGGTATCCCTTGTTTGTCTGTCCTGAAAGGTTACTGAGAGCGGGCCAATCGTTGATGGTTACAAACAGCAACGCGTGCAGGTTAAATTCCTCCTGTTTGTGCTCATCCCACGTACGTACACCGTTTCCATTCCACATCTGTAAAAGTTCTTCAACTAATGGCCTTAGGAACACATCAATGTCGTTGCCGGGTTGCTTAGGGCCATGGATGAGAATTGACATCATAATGAACTTCCTCTTCATGCACATCCAAGGAGGAAGATTATACATACATAGAGTCATGGGCCAGGTGCTGTGGTGCTGCTCTGCTCCCCGAAAGGATTAATGCCATCTGCGCTTAAACCAAACCATACGTTCCTTGGGTCACTTGCAAACTCATGCCAGTACTTTCTCTCGATTTTTCTCCACTGTGACCCGTCAGCGGGTGCTCTCAACTTCCCATCTTTCTTACGGTCCTCACTGTGCCATCGCATCAACTTGGCATGCTCTTCATTTCTGAACAGACGTTTCAACCGTGGTATTATAGGAGCATACCACATCACCTTCGTAGGAACCCTCTTCCTGGGGGGCTCGCTGTCAACATCACCAGGGTCATCTCGTCTGATTTTATACCGCAATGCGCCACATACCGGGCATGTGTTTAGATCTTTGTACGCATCTCGGTAGAGGATGCAGTCATTAGGGCATGCATGTATCTTCTGCACCTCCAATCCTAGAGGGCATATGACCTTCTTTGCTGCGTATGTACTGTCGGGCAATTCGTTATCCTTTGGAATCTTCTTCTTCAATACTTTCAGTAGCTTCTCAAATCCTTTGTCAGGCACAGCATTCTCTGTCTTCCACTGCAGCAATTCCAGTACGGTACCGAGCTTTGTGTTGCCATCTTTGCAATTGGGGTACAACCCTTTTTTGTGATCCTCTAACATGTGATCGAACTTCAGCTTCTCCTTTTGACTTTCGCATTGCATCCTTGCATCGACAATGACCCGACGGAGATCATCATCATCGGGCACATCGTCTGGTTCCTCATGATCTTCAGCAGCTTCCCCCGTTGCAGTAGCATTGGGCACATCGTCTGGCTCCTCTTGATCTTCAACAGCTTCCCCCATTGCAGCATCACCGTATTCAGGGGGCACATAGTTTTCATCATCCTCTTCTTCTTCACCGTCTTCTATCATAACCCCTATTTCTCCGTGCCTCGTCTAAACATTATAGTGTGGCATGAAACCATTGTAAAGTAGGTGGGTGTGAAGGATTTTCCGGTCAGAGTAAGACTTCATATTCCCACATTTAGGGCATGGACAACACATAAAACCATTCTGCCTGTTTGCCTCAGCCACTTCGAGAAAATCATGCACGCCCTTAATGTACTCGGAGGTGTGTCTGTCACCATACATCCATTGCCGGTTCATCTACGTGCATTATATATAATTAAGTGTGTCAAAAACCATTACGGAACATCATGAATAGATAATTAAGTGACCAAATTAATAGAAGTTCATCATCACATTAAAACCAAAGTACATACATAGTTCTCATCTAACAACATATAGCTCTCGAGAGCATCTAATTAATTAAACCATACATTAAAACTATGTAAAACATTTCAATGCGGAAACAAATGCGATCATAATCGCAACCAAGGTAACAATTGATCCAACATCATAATGATACCAAGCCTCGATATGAATGGCATATTTTCTAATCTTTCTCATCTTCAACCGCATTGCATCCATCTTGATCTTGTGATCTTCTCCTCCTCAATTTTTTTATTTTTCCTTTAAGTAATTGTTTTCTTCTTCAACTAAATTTAACCTCTCGACAATAGGGTCGGTTGGAATTTCTGGTTCAACTACCTCCTAGATAAATAAAATCTATGTCACGTTGGTCGGCATAATTGTCATAAACAATAAATGAACCAAATAGTTATAAAAAGATAATATATACCACATCCGAATCATAGCCAAGACGAGGGCCAACAGGGGCGGATACCAAAACCATCGCACTATATAATAACAAGCAATAATAAAAGTAAGAAAATTAGACAAGTATCTATCTAGCTAAAGTAAGATTTTTTTTCTTTCAGAAAGAAGATAAGAACAAGAGGCTCACCACGGTGGTGCCGGCGACGAGATCGGTGCGGGCGATCCACGGCGGTGAAGACGAGAGTGGGACGTGACGGGCCGCTAAACCTAGACAAATCTCGAGGAAAATGGAGCTTTGAGGTCGAGCTTCGAGAGGAGAAAGCTTAACTAGTGTGGCTCGGGCATTTCATCAAACACCTCATGTGCATAGGAGGTGAGCTACAGCACCACAAAGCTCTCCTCTCGCCGGCCAGAAAAAACAGAGCAGTGTGGAGTGCTCTGCCCGCCGGCGGGGGGGGGGTATATATAGCCACCTCATTGGTCCCGGTTCGTGGCATGAATCGGGACTAAAGGTAAGCCTGTGGTCCTGGTTCAAGCCACTAACCGGGACCAATGGTGGTGGGCCAGGAGCGAGGCCCATTGGTCCCGGTTCGTCCCACCAACCGGGACCAAAGGGACATGACGAACCGGGACCAATGCCCCCACGAGGCCCGGCAGGCCCCTGGCCTCACGAACCGGGACAGATGGCCCCATGGGTCCCGGTTCTGGACTGAACCGGGACTAATTGGCCACCTCGGCCTGGACCAAAGCCCTGTTTTCTACTAGTGATCGTTCAAACGGGGGCCAACTCGCCCGACCATGGTCCTTCACGGGCCGTCGGATCCATGGGCCTTCTAAGTCTCGTAGGATCCATGCGCCTCTTCTACGTCTCGTAGGATCCATGGGCCTTCTACATCTCGTAGGATCCATGGGCCTTGTACATCTCGTAGGATCCATGGGCCTTCTACGTCTTGTAGGATCCATGGGCCTTCTACGTCTCGTATGATCCATGGGCCGCCGACTCATTTATGGGTCTTGTACGGGCCTTTAATGGGCCGTAGACGGGCCTTTAATGGAAATCGTTTGTTTTAAGGGCTGACCATAACGAGCCGTTAAATAGGCCGTATTTGGTGATGCTATGAAAATGGCCCAACAGACTAACGGTCCACAAATGGGCCGACTGTGACGACAGGCTGAATTTGGCCCACAAGCAGAAAATGACAGTAACGGGCCGTAAGTAACCGAATGCTGCAAATGAGCCCAAGAATAAATGGGCCCTCAGAAGGCCGAAAGTTAACTTGGGCTGGAAATGGCCCAACGGAATAACAGGCCGTTAATGGGTATAAAGTGATACACTGTTCATTACGGGCCAGTTTCACCACGAGCCGTTAATGGGTGTAAAGTAATACACTGTTCATTACGGGCCAGTTTCAGCACGGGCTGCTAATGGGCCAAGAGTTACAAAGGGACTCATATGAGCCGAAAGACGTCATGGGCTCTACATGGGCAGAAGTGAAAACGGGCTGGAATCATATTGGATGGCCCAGATGACGCTACTGGGCCTAATTCGGATAGGGCGTAACGGGCCTTGGGTTAGCGGGCTGTAAATGGGCTATATGCGAACATGCCATTAACAGGCTTTCCATGGGCCGGTCCGCCAGCTTTTGACCAAGTCAAATGGGCCGGCCTTTTCACAGGAATGGACCACTGTTGGGCCGTGTCACGTGTCGACGTATCATAGGCGCCTTCGGTCCAGTGAGTGGATGACATCTGTCCCAACGATGAGCCGACACGTGTTTCCTCTAGCCAATGATGATTTTACACGTGGAAACTTCCCATTGGTCGGGGCTGTTAACGGGTTATCGGATCCAAAACCCGACCCGATAGCTTAACGACGTTTCGTTACGGTGGGTGCCACGTGTCGGTCACCCTTGACGAAAGCACTTCTGTGACGCATGATTTATCGTCATGGAAGTGGACACTTCCGTGATGATAATTTTGATAATGTCATGGAACACTTCTATAACAGCACAAGTATGACTATCTTGATTCTGTCATAAATTTGTCATGGATGTACATGCATGACAAAAAACGCGACCTACTGTGAGAAACACGTATCATCACGGAAGTGTATTTTTTTTAGTGAGTTTTGCCATAATCTCGTAGAATTTTACTATTTATGTTTTCCCTGACTCGCCGAGTTACCCCAACAATTTAATTCTCTACATATCAAGAGAAAATATAGCACCGACACTCACTAACTAATTTATTGTCTTCGAAAAAGTGTCGAATTCACGTGCCAGTGACTAGATATATTAGTCCTAAGATAAGCAAGTAGTGCCCCTACCACATCATCGATAGTTCGTCGTCTATCAACCTGGTACTTGTACATTGTCACAGATTTGCACTTAGTGGCAGTATGAAAAGTGCAGAACGTTGTTTAAGCAGGAGGACAGGGCATCCAATACATATTATACGGTTTATTCTCGGCCGCCATTGTTTTGTCCTGGCTGTCATCGTCCATGTGCACACCGCTGCCATATGGTCGGCCATGCAAGGCGACCACTTCACCAGCACGTTCATCCAGGATTTATGACAATATATAATCTGGTGAGTTATTTTTGTCCACTAATACATATCTAATCATGTGAATGCATCTATATGTGTACAAACTTTATCCTAGATTTATGGGTCTATCAATACCACACACACACAAACACACCACTTTCGTATTTTTCCAAACTAATAGTATGTACTTCTTGAGTAGCCCGTTCTAAGATCGGCCCTCACTATATCTTGAATGTGGCCTCGCTAGCTGCTAATAGTAGTGGCAGGTCCTCGTGATCCATCACGACGAGCTCACCATCATTTCATTTGCAGGTCAGGGAGACATATAACTAAGCTAGCATTAAATTCGACTTTGCTGGTCCTCAAAATAATAATCTCAAAAAGGTAAAATCCACTTTGCTAGTACCCCCACAACAATTTTGGTCAGAGTTTGATTTGAGATGTTTCTTAGCACACCATATCCACCGCATCTTGGCTGTCGCATGTAAAATCAGAGCCGACCTGGTGCCAAGCCTACTACAAGCTCACATCCCTTCGGGCCGAGCCTGTCTTCGCTTGCTGCTTGACGAGCCTGGAAACAAGGCCTGGCTTGAGCTTTTCCACAACTCGGCGAAGCTCGGTGCAGCTCCTGATCATCATCCTGGTGGAGGTGTGTGGGTTCTTCTTCCCCATCGGCAGCTTCTTGTCAGCACGGGCAGGCGATGGTAATGGCAACGTTGGATAAATGAGTGGTTACCGGCTAGTATGTATGATGTTAGATAATAACGAGAAATAAACGAGACAAAGAGACACAGATTTTTACGTGGAAACCCTTGCGGGAGAAAACCACGGACGCACGAAGGCGCAATCGCTATGATGGAGGAGTATTACAAGCACGAGACGATAGGCCATCTGAGGTGCGACTACATGGGGTATATATGAGGGGCAACACATAGGAGTCCTTGTAGGACAAGTAAACGAGTTGTACTCGTATGCGTCGGTACCAATGAAAAAGGCCCACACCGTATGTACTACGTCTAGTCCAATACGGTACTAGAATTTGGATCACAATTTAACAATCTCCACCTTGAGCCAAATTCCCTCCAGTAGTCGAAGAAAGTGAATAACTCCATCCAAATCAGCATAAACACCTTGTGCGTCAAAGTCCATAGGACTAGTGAGAAATACCAACTAAGCCTGAGCAAAGCTCAAACTTATTGGTCGGAACAGGCTTTGTCATCATATCAGCTGGATTATCATGAGTACTTATCTTGCATACCTTCAAATCGCCTTCAGCAACAACATCTCGAATATAATGAAATCTGACATCAATGTGCTTTGTTATCTCATGATACATTGGATTCTTTGTAAGATATATAGCACTTTGACTGTCACTAATACGGTAGGACAAGATGAATCTCCACAAAGCTCAGAATACAAACCTCTTAACCAGATAGCTTCTTTGCATGCCTCAGAAATAGCCATATACTCGGCATCAGTAGCGGAACAAGCCACAATAGACTACAAAGTTGCTCTCCAACTCACAGCACAACCACCAATAGTGAAAACATAACCCGTGAGCGATCTTCTCTTATCCAAATCACCAGCAAAAATCAGAATCAACAAAACCAATAAGTCCATCTCCAGTTTTTCCAAACTGTAAATAAGCATTAGAAGTACCTCGTAGGTATATGAAAATCCACTAAACTGCTTTCCAATACTCTTTTTCAGGATTAGCCATGTA
Source organism: Triticum dicoccoides (assembly GCF_002162155.2). NCBI lineage: Eukaryota > Viridiplantae > Streptophyta > Magnoliopsida > Poales > Poaceae > Triticum > Triticum dicoccoides. Next base: position 28,264 of record NW_021266212.1, read on the forward strand.
TCTACTGACAACACTCAATGCATAAGATAAATCCGGACGAGAACAAACCATGGCATACATAAGTGAACCAACTGCACTTGAATAGGGAACTCTAGACATGTACTCAATATCTGCATCTGACTTAGGACATAAAGCTGATGATAATTTGAAGTGTGCAGCTAACGGAGTACTTACTGGCTTGGCATTATGCATATTAAAACAACGAAGAACTTTATCAATATATCCCTTCTGACTTAGATATACTTTTCCAGATGGTCTATCTCTGGATATTTCCATGCCAAATATTTTCTTTGCTGCACCCAAATCCTTCATCTCAAATTTATTACTCAATTGCTTCTTTAGTTCATTAATATCTGACATACTCTTTGCAGCAATAAGCATATCATCAACATAAAGGAGCAAATAAATAGTTGAACCTTTGACAGTTTTCAAATAAACACAACTATCATAATTAGACCTTTTGAAACCTTGAGAGAGCATAAAGGTGTCAAATCTCTTGTACCACTGTCTTGGGGATTGCTTCAATCCATAAAGAGATTTCTTTAACTTACGGACAAGCTTTTCTTTTCCAGGAATAACAAAACCTTCAGGTTGTTCCATATAAATATCCTCTTCTAATTCTCCATGTAAGAATGCAGTTTTAACATCCAATTGTTCAAGCTCAAGATCATGCATGACAACAATACTGAGTAAACTGCGAATAGAGCTATGCTTCACAACAGGAGAAAAGACTTCATTATAGTCAATACCTGGAATCTGACTATAACCTTTAGCAACTAACCTTGCTTTATATCTTGTCTCATCATTAGGAGAAACACCTTCTTTCCTCTTGAAAACCCACTTGCAACGAATAGGTTTCTTCTCTCTAGGTAATCTTACTAAATCCCAAGTGCCATTATTTTCAAGTGATTCCATCTCATCATGCATAGCAGTCATCCACTTATTACCTTCAATTTCTTCCGCAACAGATAAAGCAAAAGAAACAATATTGCACTCTTTAGTTAACCTGTCAGGTTTATTAATACCCCGCCTGACTCTGTCACGTGCGAGATTCCAACTGGGTGGAACAATAGGCTGATTTGGAGTGGGAGTGACATGATCATCGTTAACGACGGGTTCATCATGTGCATCAACAATTTCATTACTAGATGTATCACCTGAGTCAATAACATGCTCCACCTGAACAGTAGGCTGATGAATAGTAGGCTGCTGTTCACTCTCAACAAGAACATTAGTAGATGAAACATCATGTAACATAGCAGATTCATTAAAGATAACATTTCTGCTAATAACAACCTTCTGGGTTTTAGGATTCCATAATTTAAAACCTTTAACACCAGACTTATAACCAAGAAAGATGCACTTAACAGCCCTAGGCTCCAATTTTCCATTATCAACATGAGCATAAGCAGTGCAACCAAAAACTCTCAACTGTGAATAATCAGCAGGTGAACCAGACCATACCTCAATTGGAGTTTTCTTATTAAGAGCAATAAATGGTGAACGGTTAATGAGATAACAAGCAGTGGAAGCGGCCTCAGCCCAAAAACGCCTGTGCAAACCTACATTGGACAACATGCAACGGGCTCTGGAAATAATGGTCCTGTTCATACTCTCAGCAACACTGTTTTGTTGAGGAGTATAAGGAACGGTGTAATGTCTGACAATGCCTTCAGACTTGCAATAATTCTTAAATTGCTTAGAACAAAATTCCATACCATTATCAATGCGAAGTATCTTTACCTTCTTTTCAGTTTGTCTTTCAATCATAATCTTCCACTCCTAAAATGCCGAGAATGCTTCATATTTATGCTTCAAGAAATAAGGCCATACTTTTCTCGAATAATCATCAATAATAGTCAGCATGTAACTAGCACCACCTAGTGACTTCTTGCAAGATGGTCCCCATAAATCAGAATACACATAATCAAGAATACCTTCAGTTGTATGAACCGAAGTATTGAACTTCACCCTCTTGTGTTTGCCGAAGATACAATGCTCACAAAATTTCAATTTACCAGGTTCATATCCATCAAGAAGACCTCTCTTATTTAACTCTGCTAAACCAAGTTCACTCATATGTCCAAGACGCATATGCCAAAGGTTAGCAGCATCACAATCAGAATTCTTTGAAACAACCGGAGTAGCGTTACCTGAAACGGTAGAACCTCGAAGGTAATAAAGACCATTGGTCGAACTTAAGTCACCTTTCATCACAACAAGGGAGCCTCTGGTGACCTTCAAAACACTATCTCCACCTGAATACTTGTACCCCTTTGCATCAAGGGCACTAACAGAGATAAGATTTCTCTTCATCTTCGGAATATACCGAACATCTGTCAAAGTTCTGATTATGCCATCAAACATCTTGATTCGAATAGAACCTATCCCTTCAATCTTGCATGGTGAATTATCAAAACCCAAAACGGAACCAGCAGAAGTAGTGGAATCAAAAGTATTAAACCAATCTCTATGCGGGCACATATGAAAAGTACATGCAGTATCAAGTACCCACTCATCATTGGTCTCAGCACATCTAGCAATAACGACAAGAGCATCATCGGAACTATCATCACGAGCAACGTTAGCAGAATTTTCACCTTGTTTGTTACCTTTCCTCTTTTCTTTATTCTGCAGCTTGAAACACTCTGAGATGTCATGCCCGTCTTTCTTGCAATATCTGCAATATTTCCTGTCTCTGGATTGTGACCGGCCCCTGTAACCGTTTTTACTTTTGCCTCTGTTTTCATTATTGGAGTTCTTCTCCTTTGTCCTGCCACGAACAGATAATCCCTCGGCTTGGGATGAACTCGAACCATCATGAGGCACCTTTAGTTTCATCTTCTCCTTAGAGTTCAAAGCTTCATAAACTTCATTAAGTGTGAGAGTATCACGATTGTATAATATGGTGTCTCTAAAATTGGTATAAGAACTTGGCAGTGAACAAAGTAACATTAAAGTAGTATCTTCCTCTTCATACTTAACCTCCATTGCAGCTAGATCGGATATAATCTCCTTAAATTCTGAAATATGATTCAAAACATCACCTCCCTCGGGTAACCTGTGCAGGAATAATTTTTGCTTCAGATGCATCTTGCTGGTGAGATCTTTAGTCATGCAAATCCCTTCTAGTTTTAACCATAGAGCGGCGGCAGTTTTTTCGCTCAAAACTTCCTGCAAGATATTATTATGCAAATGGAGTTGAATTTGTGACAAAGCCTTACAATCAATTCTTTTCTCCTCAACAGTCCAGTCCTCAATTCGGTTCTTCCCAAAACTATCCAGTGCTACATCATTGTCGGCCTATGCCAACAACGCCCGCATCTTGACTTGCCATAGGGTAAACCTTGTGTCACGATCCAGCAGCGGAAAATCGTACTTCATGGAAGCCATGAGTAGATAAATCTGTGTACACAAAGTAATACAAGCCGAAAGAAAATTCTTGACAGAATTTAATATGCAGATCAAACAGATAGTAGGATAAATAGGACCTGGTAGCTTCGGGTGGATGTAGCAACCGAAGAGCAAAAGGAGTTGACGTGATGGCTTCACGTGAAAAGTAGCTAGGCTACTAGCAGATCAACCAGGCCTTGATTCTCGCGCGTGTGTACTAGTACTAGAAGTAGTACTACTGATGGATGGCGACACAACGGATTAATGCGTGGGCTCGCAGCAACGCGTGGCTCAGCGGATCGATAGAGCGGCTCCAACAGCGCACGGCTTTGTAGGCGGGACAACATCGCATATCGATTTTCTGCCAGTCTCGGTTTCAACGGCGGCTGCTGCAGCGATCTGTCTTCTGTTTCGACAGATCGCGGAAGATGGCTGCGGTGGACAGACCGCAACCCTAACTCTCGTATTAAATCTCGTATCTGAAACTTGGCTCTGTATACCACCTGTTAGATAATAACGAGAAATAAACGAGACAAAGATACACGGATTTTTACATGGAAACCCTTGCGGTAGAAAACCACGGACGCACCAAGGCGCAATCACTATGATGGAGGAGTATTACAAGCACGAGACGACAGGCTATCTGAGGTGCGACTACATGGGGTATATATGAGGGGCAACACATAGGTGTCCTTGTAGGACAAGTAAACGAGTTGTACTCGTACGCGTCGGTACCAACGCAAAAGGCCCACACCGTATCTACTACGTCTAGTCCAATATGGTACTAGAATTTGGATCACAATTTAACACATGATACTGGGATGATGCATGATATTTAGTTGAGACCTTCCAATTTTGATAATGAATTTGAATAAGATAACGATTTAAGTCCACCTTGGATACTTTTGTTTTGCTTCCTCCTCAGTTACCCTAAATTTTCATGATACATGTTAATATGATGTATTATGAGGAAACGTAATGAAAATATGTAGTGTGTTCCTAATAGTTTGCCATAATCTCAAAGAATTTTACTATTTATGTTTTCCCTGACTCACCGAGTTTCCCCAACAATTTAATTCCCTATATATCAAGAGAAAATATAGCAGCACGCTCACATTTGAAAATGGTTAATGTCCCCGCCTACCCATTGGTGCATGCCTCTTTTTTGCACAAGCTCACGGCTCAATTCCTTCAGCCGTTCCCACCATGTCCACCTCAGCTTGGCAAATATCCTATGTAAGGGCGAAGCCGACCTCATGCCAAGCCTACTATAAGCTCACATCCGTTTGGTCCGAGCCTAGCTTGGCTTGCTACTTGACGAAGAAGATAACAAGGCCCGGGTCGAGCTTGTCCACAACTTGGTCAAACTCGATGCAGCACACGAGCATCGTCCCGGTGTAGACGCGTTGGTTCTTCTTCCCCATCGGCCGCTTCTTGTCAGCGAAGGGAGAGATGGTGGTGGTAAGGGTCGATGAATGATTAATTAGCCGCAGACCAATATGTATGATACAAGGAACATGCATGCTATTTAGTTGACACCTTGCAACTTTGATAATAAATTTTAACATGATAATTGTTTATTTTGTTTCTAAGTTTTGATGATACATTTTGATATGATGTAATTTGAATTCATAGAACAAGAAATATTTAGTTTTTTCATACTAGTTCTGCAACAATCTCAATGATTTTTGTCGTCGATTTCCTATGCCTTTAGAGTTCATAATAGTTATGTCTAATGTGGAATACAATGTATGTGACAATCAAGAAAATTTTCTAACACTCAAGAATTTTTGCAATTTTAAAAAAATGTTCATGGCATTTTCAAAAAATGTTTACCATGTGTTTAATAAAAAACTGATAGTGAAAAACACAAATAAAGACAAGAAAAATGACCGTCTATAACCTTCCTAAAATGGAACAGAATCAGACAGAAGTTTCCATGAACGGGAGCTCACAAGCTTCCAAAATCACTTCCTGGGTCCTATCAGTTAAGCGCATCCATGTAGGCGAGGCTACCACAGGGGCGTTTCCAGAGAGCATAAAATAGCTGACCAAAAACACAGTCGAGTCCAAACATACTACTGGAATCTGGTTTTGTGAATCTTCTAGAAGGTTATGGTCTGATTTTTACCACTATTTGGAAACTTCTACAAGGTTGTCATTCGTTGTTCAGTTTCTATTTTTATTATTTTTGACTTTTTTGGATTTTAATGTTTTTTCCAAAAATGTTATAATTTTCAAAAAACTAAATGTCAAAAAAAATAGAATTTTAGAAAATTTTGAAGTTTTTGAAGAAATTTTTGGACCGTCTATAAATGGTTGCATTTTCAAAAGCAATTGGGAGTTCTTTTGGGCATTTTCTTGGTTTTCAACATTGCTCTGAAAATTAGAAACTCTTTAAAATGTTATAGGATGTTCTTGTTTTCAAAAATGTTCGCTCTTAGGAAAAAATGTGCCGGATATTTCCAAAAATGTTTGGAATTTATAAAAAAATCTTGCTTGTTTCTAAATTGGGATCAAAAAATGTGCGAATTATTGAAATATGTTCGTGCTATCCAAAAACCAAGTTATGTATGTAAGTTAGATAAAGCTTTATATGGATTGAAACATGCACCAAGAGCATGGTACTCAAAGTTGATCATACAGTTACAAGAACTTGGATTTACTCCATCTAAGGTAGATACCTCACTGTTTTTCTACAGGAAAGGCAACATTACTAATTTGATCTTGTCCATGTTGATGATATAATTGTTGCCAGTTCTATCCCCGATGCTACTACGTGCGTGCTTAAGGATATGAAGTTAGAGTTTGCCGTAAAGAATTTGAAGTTATGATCCCTCTCATCCAACTTTAGCTGCAGCACAGGCCCAGGCTGAGATAGCTAGAGCTGCTACTACCACTGCTAGTCCTAGCTCTTCGACTTCTCCAATGCTCAAGACTAAGGCTGAGCAGGTGATATATCTTCTTCAAGCTACTCACAGGAGTGAGTGAGGCGTAGCTAACCTCATGAAAAACCATGAGAGCTCTTGATGTCAAGGTCACTGAGATTCAGACTACAGTTGATAAGCTCAAGGCAGATGTTTAGTATGAAAAGATGAGTAGCAGTGATGATAACGGTGACACACTTCCGACCACGACTCGGTTTCAGACAATGCCCTGGTCTATTGCTGTTGTTGCGACTTCAGATACTCGAGCCATTGTGTCTTCTCCATCTGCTGCACCCTCGGTTGCCCATCCAGCAAATTACACCGTGCCAATTGCCTGATCCAAAACATATGATAGGCTCCTTCAAATCTTCGTGTTTAAGTAGAGTTGAGCCAGCTCGGGCCCACATACTTGCATTTTGGTTGGTAAATCCTACCTTGCCGCCTGAGGACGCGATCTTTTCTTGTGGAAGAGTGGGCTGCCATAGCAACATTTCCAGCCGATGACGTTGTTGCTTCCATGCAGTGCTTCTAGTTTTGGTCCTGCTCGGAGCTGCACGTATGTTGACAATCTATAACTGCACACATTATTTCTCCGTGAGCAGAAGAATAGAAGGCTCAAATCCACCCCGTCCGCTCTTCCGCGACGCCCCGGCGCGGCATTCTGGCGAGCCACTTCTTCGTCCGTTCCCCTTCCTCCCTCTCTCCTTCCTCCCCACCCCATGCCGCCTAGGTGTGCCGTTGGGCAAAGCTTGGGTAGTGTGGGCAGCGGAGGGGCTCCTCTGCCATCCTACCATAGTGGCGGCTGCACGGGATGTGGACAACAGGTAGAGCATTAGGTTTAGCATGGGCCATGGTGGCGGCTGCACGGCACGTTGATCGCCAAAGCCTGATCACGGTTTTCATAAGGCGACGATTCCATGAGAAAGGCACAGGTACAAAATCTCAATGATCATGCCTTCAAGAATGAAACAACATCCACAAATGTTGTCATCACCACACCAAAAAGACTTTGTCCAAAGAACAGCAGACCAATGGCATGGACAATGTCCGAGACATACCCCATTATTTTCATCCGAATTTATGAACTGTTAAACACGATAGAAAAAAAAAGAAAGTACATTTTTCATCTATGAGGTACAGTGCGCTTGGCATCCGTGGTGCTGGTGGTGGTATTTTCAAGAAAAAAATCAAATTGCAGGGAGCATCGGTGATCCGGATTTGTTAAGAGATGCCCTCTAGTTGGGAGAGATTACCAGATCTAGATCGGGTCGCCTGGGATCTAATAAGTCTGGAAAACTCAGCATACTTACGAAATTAAGGCTGTATACTAAGTTTGGAATCTCGTGCGTGCACATGGTGCAGTCAGCAATGAGGCGTTTTCCCAGCTATAAGTACATCTCCTTTCTTTCTTTCCTAAGTACAACCACCTAGAGCTAATAGTACCCAACTAGCTTGAGTAGCACATTCCTTGCACATCCACAGAACTCGATCATGGCGGCCGTTCCTCCTAATGTCGAGGTCTCCATTGTCCCTGCACCCACTACATACAGAAAGACTATCCTCCGCAACCTGTGGTTGGGCCGCACTGGTGATGACACCCAGAAATCCCTTCTTGAGGTGGCCAAGTTTGGGCATTACGTTGTTGTCAACTGGACCGTATTTGAAGGAGAGGGCAACGGGGCGAAGCTAGTCGCCCGTGGACAAGGAAGCACCATATGCGCCGGTAGCTGGATATCTACGTACGTCATAGTGTTTGTGGATGGCAGGTAATCACAAGTATTTAAATCATCGTATTTATAAGTACTATATCCTTATCTAGTGTTTATATCCTTATTTTTTTAGTGACAGAACAGTTTAGAGTTATCCTAAGTTAAACTTTTGCAAGTCCGATATAGTTGACCCATAACGTACGCGACACCTGTGGCACGAAATATTTACAATTATATAATTCATTCATGATCAAACTAATGATACCAATTCAATGTGGTACAGATGTTGGTATGTTCTCTTCTGTAAATATGGTCAAACATGATGATGTTAAAGCTTGGAAAAAAGCTCACTTATTTTCAATAGGAGGGTTACCTTTCCTAGTATTTTTTGTTTCCTTTATTTAACATGATATTATTGTATGCCATGTTTCATGCGCAGGTTCAAAGGATCCACCCTTCAAGTGATGGGAAACGCCTTGGGTGTTAATGGTCAGTTGGCTGTTACTGGTGGGACTGGGGAGTTTGCTCTTGCAAGTGGTATCATCAAGGTGGATTTTGACAAACTTACTGGTGTTGACCACCTTACGGTGGAAGTGTATACACCAGTGTTCTTAGGACCGTGTTATGCAGCAGCGGAGAATTAGTCCCTTGGGCCTGATCTGATTTACCAGTTGCTCTGATCAAAATAAAGTTTTTGACTTAATCTCAGTTTCATCCATAATATGAGGGATACTGGTTGTTCCCAACTCATGTTTCCAGTTATAATATTTTTAGTTCATCTCAAAGCTTTTTACCACAACACCAAATGTAATCCTTTTCTCATTCAATGTTGGTGTTTTCGTGCCATCAATGTGCGATTTTTCTTCAATAATGATACTTTATATTGATATCTTTGTCGCATCAAGGCTATTGAGATGTCAGTTAAACCTTGAGCTAGTTAGATATACTAAAGGCATTTTGTTCAGCACCTTAGCTGCCAACCCTCCGTATTAAAATACACTGTTAAAACGGAATGGTGTCAAAGTCAAATATGTTTGCTTCAAGTCGGTGACATAAAATTGATCATGCACAGTTGAAGGGAATGGTGTCCATAGACCTTCCAGGTAAGGTCATCATGATCTTACAATGCTCAAGTCGATCGATTCATGGTAATGCAAAAATCATCATGCACATTTGAAGCATGCACCCATCACCTGAAGTGTGAACCCCGCACGGGGTCCACATTTCAGGTGATGGGTGCAGATGAAGCGCTATGTTACGGTCACCAGCTATGTTACTCAAATTACCTCTCACCTCGTTAACTAAATGTCACATAAGCAAAATTGCTGAGCTAAACCCTATGTTATAATGTGCAAGTTTCTCCCAATATGGCCGGTCTAAAGGGGGTGATTCATGCTGTTATCATATTATGGTGGCCATTTATTAGTTTTTGTGGGACTAGCAAAAATGCTCGTGCATTGCAACCAGAGAATGCTTAGATCATGGGTCCGTGCGTTATCATGGGAGAACACTCATGTTTGTGATGCTATCAAGATTCTTCTTAACCAAAACTTAATTATCCATTTTTTAAAGTATCATACATGCACAATACATGCATTTTTCTACATAAAGAAATAAGTGGTTGAATGCCCATGCATTGCTATGGAGAAGAAAAACAATTGATTGCATCTTTCCCACTTTGCAATTAAATCAAGGCACCTTGATCACCACAAACTCACTTGTTACCCAAGTAACATAAATCAACTTTAGTCATGGCCAACATGGGAGAAAAGTCTCTGATGAAAAAAAACTACGGATAGAGGTACTCTGAGTAG
>NW_021266212.1:38148-42804 GCF_002162155.2 Triticum dicoccoides
GAAACATTATACATCAATGTCACGGTTAGCAATCTCAACCATAGTATTGTCTGAATCTCCGTGCAAGAATTCAGAACATGCATCCTACCTACTTCTGCTTCTCAGCTTGAGAACCATTTAAAGTAAACAACTGAGCATTGTTGCCATGGTTAGAAATTCAATTGGGTTAAATTAGCAATGCATGTACAACATACCAGACAAAATCCGAGTTTATACACACACTACAATCATTGTGTGACGTCCCCGATTTGCCCGTACACTAATAATGCACGTAAATGTGTACGACAAAGACCAGGGAGTCACGAAAAGCTATCACAATACAACTCCAAACACAAATTAAAGTCATACATGCTTTATATTACAAGCCAGGGGCCTTGAGGGATGGAATACACACTACAAGAAACCTGTTAATACATGACGGATCTAATCCTCCATGGATAAGTGAAATACTGTCATGGGTGTCCATACATGACGGACATGAAGTCCGTCATGTATATCGCTTTATAATTTGACATCGTACCTTCCTTGACGGTTCTTGACCGTCATGGATCTGCCCCAAGCCCGCCCAGGCCCAAACCATTGTGACGGAACAATCCGTCATGGATTAATGCCACGTAGGATTTTTGATTGACCAACATGGCTGCCTACATGGATACTATTTTCGTCATAAAAATCATCATGGATTTTGGTACAGTATAAATTGGGTCGAGCCCATTATTAGCAGATTTATTTCAGTCTAATTTTCAACCAATACGTTTTTAGCATAATGCATCACACAGATCCTAATGCCAACTTTGACCAAAGAGGAAGTATTTGGAAGTGTCAAACATTACACGATTCATTGAGTATGCAGCCAACTATATGTATGTACAACGTAGCAGTTTATTCCTCCAAAATCCTCTTTGAAATAATAACTTACAACATAGATTGACAAAATATATCACATCAAGGTTAGGAACCAGCACAGCCAATTTTACATCAACAAACCATATAAACTATTAAGAATCTTATTCATGTTCTCGTCCTCGGCCCTCTTGTGGCAATTATCATGTCGCAGCTGATTGTGATAGGAAACACCAAGTAGCTCGCTACCCAATCTTACCTAGCATATTTACAAGAATATTAGATATTTGTAGATATGACTAGATAATAGAAATAAAAGAATTGCAACAAAGATAAAAATGAATTACATGTTGTCTAAGATTCTTAAATCTTAATAATGCTACAAATGAGAATAACATTACATCTACTATAAAACAAGAAGAAACATGAGGTTTCTTAAAATTAATCCAAAGAAAAGCTGTGTCAAATGAAAGTCAAATGACAAAGAAACAAAACACACATCACAAAACTCCCAAGTGCTATAGTAGATGCAGCATACGGGCCTGGTTGTTCTGCAGCAGCACCTTTCCAATGTGCTACAAAATTTCAGCATCATGAATAATGAGAATGAATGGTGATAAATAGTATTCTATTTTATTTACTCAGGTTAGCTCATTCCACCAAGTAAATAGTCAGATTAAGTAACCATCAGATTCACCATTCCAATTGTGCAGATGTACAATAATATTAGTTGAATTTGCTTTCTTTCACTTAATAATTAACATGTTTGTAAACCAAATAAGAGACGGCATAACAGATTGCTTTAGAAAGTGAAATTTAAGCCAACAAACTGGCTATTGCATACATACATCTTCAATTACTTATCTCAGTAAAAGAAGAAATCCTAGTGTGTGATAATGATATGGGTGAGGGTACTCACTGGATACAGTATAGCAAGCAGCACAACAAAGGGCATAATACAACACACAAATGATAATTTAGCCTTGTAACACAACTATGTACAATAAAAGCATCATGTAGCACCCATGGTGGCACCAACGCCACAATATAACACTGCATCATTATTTCAATCCTAAGGAAGCATCCAACTTAAATCAAGCCATCGATTCTGAAGTATCTAATTTGACAACCTAACATAGCAAAACAAATCTCAAAACAGAGAGTAGGCATGCAGATATGTATACTAATAAATCTGTAGTAAATCTTAAAAACAGGGGACTGCATGATGGATTGGACAACAGCTACATCTGATTATCAAATAACCGTAGATCCAACCCTAACTGATCATATCTTGTGCATGGGAATAGAACAACGACTGCGCGCACTAGAAGAAATTCCAGATGGCTGCACGTACCGGTGATAGTGTTGGTGGGATTCATTGCGAGATGGTTCAGGCGACGTAGGAGGGCGTGGTGTGGTTGCCCTGGTTGTTGGCCATGATCTCAACCTGCTGCCACATGCCGGCGTAGGAGTAGGTCGTCCAGAGGTCGATGCCGATCAATGGACCCTCGCTCTTGGTCATCTCCTCCTCACACCCGTCAGAGCCCACGTCTGGGTTCGGTGGATCCGATTTGGGCGCCGGTGTTGGCTCCCAAAGTCGTGCCCTGGTGAGGTGGTGCCCGCCGGTGCCGTCCCCGGATGGACCACGTGTCATTGCGTCGCACCTCGCGTCTTCCTCTTGTCGGAGCAGTCACGTGCGCCTTGCATGTTTCTGCTGCCTTCCATCGACGGAGGAGAAGGCGAGACGACGAGAAGATCGAGATCTAGGAGTGACCTCGACGGATCCGGCCGCTGGCTCTGCAGATCCGGCCCCTGGCTCGGCAGATCCGGCGGATGCGGTGGGGCGACGTCCTTTCCTCCACCCAATCGGCGGAGCACAGGTTAGTGTCTGGAAGGAGCGGAGTTGGGCGTGGAGTTGCTTGTCTGGATGTTGCCTAGCCATGGGATGGTCTTGCGAGCTAGCTTCGGGGGCCGAGACTGGTGAATCTAACCGGAGGGAAGGAATGAGGGGAGCGAGGGGAGGATGAGGGTGTGCTACAAGCCGGCCATAGGCGCCGGAAGTCGCCAGAATCGGGCGACGCAGCAAGGAGTGGCGTGGTGGACAGAGAGGGGCTCGCGAGAGAGGACTGGCTGTGCCGCTAGGGAGGAGGGGGAGGGGGCGAGGAGGACGGTTTAGGGTTAGCACTATATACACGGATCGGTTAGGCGGGCTTGAGCGGGCTTGCGGGGCTGTACTAAGTCGTCCATGACAGTTTTGAAAATATTACTGAAAATTCGTCATGGATTAACAGATTTGTTGTAGTGACATAAGCTCAAATACAAACGAGTCAGCAGAAGCAACAATATCTCACTACATACATAAGTTAAACAAGTTTTGCCTTAAGAAGGCTAGCACAAACATCAACGATCTAGACTAAGTATGCATCAGTATTAAAGGAATGAGTTGTATCTATGGACTAAACTACAGAATGCCAGAAGAGAAGGTGAAAGGCCTAGCCTATCGAAGACTAACATCTTCTGGAGACCACCATCTTGCAGAATGAGTAAAGAATATCATTTTATAATTAACAAAAATGTTGTATCATTAACACCCAGAGATCCTTTCTGGACTCCCTGTGAGAAAGCAATCCCGGAGCCATCATCATATCCAACACATATCTCAAGTATCCATTTCTAGTTATAATAGATCAGGATACATCTGCGAGCGTCCATTACAGTGGACACGACTATTCGAATAGATAACTTCCTTGCAGGGGTGCACCACATTACCCAACATGCTTGATTAACTCTGGAAGGACACACTTTCCTGGGTCATGCCCAGCCTGGGAAGATCAACACGTCATAGCCCTACCTAGTCTCCATAGAGAGGTCCCCGCCGGTCTATATCCTAAGCGTTTCGGGGTCTTGGGACCATCGCCCTTTGCACTCTGCGTCATTGCGAGCAGGGTGTACTAGGAACCAACTTTGCCTGGATGGAGCTGGCCCAACCTTCCCGCAATGCTGAACTGGATGTCTGACAAAGTTTTCGGATAAAACGTACCACGTCGAGGCCCATAACTATTCTCGCGTGGCGGTTAGTGCGTATAGGCTAGTTTCCCACTCAGATCAAATTCACAAACCTGTTAGTCCATTATTTAAAGAGGTGATGGCTGTCGGGACAAGTCCGGAGCTATCACCACCTCCTGGGTGATATTGCTAAATGGCCAGCCACTACCGTAAATCTCGCTGGTGCTCTCTAGGCCTGCCCAACTTTCACAAGGAACTGAAGTAAACTCAAGGTAACCTTGTGTCCAAAACATCAAGGGGGGAAACTCGAGGAATCACCCTCGATGTATTCCACTCGATGTGATCGTCAAGGCGAACGAGGAGGAATCACCCTCGAGGTTCACACTTGAGGGGTTGCATGACTAAGTCGTATCGGGAGTGGTGAAGAAGGAATCACCCTTCGTAGACCACGACTGTTTAACTACACTACAGAGATCTCATCAGAAGTGATGTACGAGGTATCACCCTCGGCACTCGATGGTAACTTTGCAGAGTAGTACAACTAAAGAGGGTGAGGTGTTGTGTCGGGCTCTGGTCATCGATTACCTTGATCGAGTCGTCGGTCAACAAGTCGGGGCAACTGGGAAAAGGTGGGTGCCACTGGTGAAATACCAACCAACCTATACTAAGCAGTTTAGGATAAGCAGGTAAGGTACAAGAGCAGGTAGAAAAGCAGGCTATGCATCAGAATAGGAGCGATCAATTATAGTTGCAAAATCTAATGCAAGCATGAGAGAATGGAATGGGTGATATCGGAGTGATCAAGGG
>NW_021266212.1:44428-47689 GCF_002162155.2 Triticum dicoccoides
GACTGGAGACATGATGTTTACCCAGGTTCAGGCCCTCTCGATCGAGGTAATACCCTACTTCCTGCTTAATTGATCTTGATGAATATAGGGTTAGTAGAGTTGATCTACCTCGAGATCGTAATGGCTAAAATCCTAGGATTCTAGCCTATGCAATTGTGTTGTGTCCGCACGGATTAAACTCTCCGGTTTATATATGCCCTGGAGGGACCTAGGGTTTTACATGATCATCTTGCAGAGGAAGGAAAATATTACACCCGGACTCTAAACTTGCTATTTTACACATATGGAAGTCCTCTCCGGATACGGGAGATAGTCTTCAGCGATAATCTTCACGGCCCACCAGTCCGGCCCATAACAAGTAATCCGACCACCTGAGGACCCCTTAATCCATGACACCCACAAAGAGTGCAGCAACACAGAGATTGCAACCGGGAGCTGAAAAGGAGGCGAGAGGTCGTGCCGGGAGCTGAAGGGAACGAGGGAGACGAAACAAACGGGCTTCAGCCGAAGAGGCGCACCGTTCGGATTCAGTGTCCACTTACAGAAAAATGTTTCAGCTCCCGAGTGACCTTCCGTTTACCAATCATGTGTGGCAAAAATTTATATATCGGCTCGGCTCATTCCCGCAACGTGCGGCGCATCGTGACGAGGCGTGGCGTGGCGAGGCGGGCGGCACAGGAGGAGCGCATGTGGATGTCCCTCTTGTTCTCATTTTCGTACAAGTAGGGAACGAACCTCCCTTATAAAGAGGTCCTACTCCCTCTAAACTAGCAATATGGGATTAAACATTAGTAGTGCCCCTTGCCTTGCACGAATGGGCTAAGTGGGCCTCTAGGATTTATTAGGAATTTCTAAAAAAATATTAGGCTAGCCCATAAGTAGATAAATTTCCAGCAATCCCCCACCAGATCCCAGAGGCACACATAATTTGCCTTTGGTCTCAAAACACTATTTTATATACCGGTACCGTAGTGGAGATAAATTTCCAGCAATCCCCCACCAGATCCTAGAGGCACAATAATTTGCCTTTGGTTCCAAAACACTATTTTATATACCGGTACTACAGTGGAGACTGTTAAGTTGAATTTCCACATAGAATTCTATGTTACACTAGTAAGCAACTTGAACAGTGGACTAAGCCTTGAACAGAGAGAGTATGAGTACATACGTAGCAGGAGCAGAAGCCCCGGTCTTGGGTGAAGTGTCCTCACCAGCCATGTCGTCGAAGAGGTTGTTGACGTCCAGGAAGAAGTCGTCGTCGGGGAAGTAGTCGTCGGAGTCCGGGGAGTACGTGACGAAGAAGTCAGTAGTCGCGCTAAGCGCTCCCCAAAAACCTTATCACCCTTCTCCCGTACGGTTCTCAAAGAGGTGCGGTTTCGCATGCCTACCGTCCCAACCCGCGGTGCACGCCGCAAGTCTGGGTGAGGAAGAGTGCAGCATCATAGAGGTTGGAACCGGTGGCGAGAGGAAGAAGAAGTTCTGGTGTGCCTCTCTGAGAGGAGCGACCTCCCTTTTATAGGCGAGAGGCCGCGCCGGGAGCTGAAGGGAACGAGGGAGATGAAACGAACAGGCTTCAGCTGAAGAGGCGTGTCATCCAGATTCAGTGTCCACTTTCAGAAAAATGTTTCAGATTCCGAGTGACATTTCGTTTACCAATCGTGCGTGACAAAAATTTAGACATCGGCTCATTCCCGTAACCCGCGGCGGGGCGGGGTGGGCGGCGGCGGAGGAGCGCGCGTGGATGTCCCTCTTGTTCTCATCCTTGTACAGGTGGGGAAAGAACCTCCCTTATAAAGAGGTCCAACTCCGTCTAAACTAGCAATGCAGGACTGAACTTTAGTAATGCACCTTGCCTTACACGAATAAGCTACGTGGGCCTTTAGTATTTATTAGAAATTTTTAAAATTATTATTGGGCCGGCCCGTAAATAGATAAAATTGGAGCAGTTGTAACTTCGGGAAAAACAAACTCTATGAGAGGATTACAACGGTATACGATTTATACTAGTGCGAACCATTAATTCATATTTGTTTTGAAAAGTACTGAACATGATTCGGCCACAGGATACTGCTAGGTGTGGCAGGCCATCATGTTCCTTCATAAATCCGAAATATGAAAATATCATAACAAATTGAGTAAATCATGCAAAGATCCAGAATACGGAAATACCAGTACTTAATATGGTTCAGGCTGAATCTGACGGAGCGTCTTGTCCAAATCACTTGCGAGCATCTTTTGATATTCCTCGCTGCCTGCTTGGAGCATATAATACTGAACAAGTGCTTTGAGCATATAATCTACTCCCTCGGTTCCTAAATATATGTCTTTTTAGGGATTCTAATATAGACTACATACGGAGAAAAAGAATGAGTCTACACTCTAGAATATATGTACATTAATCTGTATGTAATGCATATTCAAATCTATAAATAGACCTATATTTAAGAACGGAGTAAGTACTTCGCTCGTAATCATTTTAGTATCCACCTGGCAAACAATATCGATTCATGTATAGTCAAAATTAACATCAAACATCAACCAAAACATATCCAAACAACTAAAAGCTGTACCAAGCAAAGAATTTCGAAATCCGCTGTTACCGTTACATTACACATTGTAAAACCATCAAAACTAAACCGCAATTGAGGAGTCTGTAGTTCGGTTGAAAAAAAAACATGTTTGTATTGTACTGTGTAGCACTATCACTCTTTTGGCAAAATACTGAACACCATCATTTTTTGTACAGGAGCAGCGCAGCCTGCAGCATGCCAGGTGCAGAGCCTGCTGGCTCACGAGCACTATGAAGAGAAATATGCCTGGTTAAAGAGCATCTGGCACAGTGTTGTTATATTAGTATCATCGTACTCTGAAAGAGTGTCGAATTCACGTGCCAGTGACTAGATATATTAGTCCTAAGATAAGCAAGTAGTGCCCCTACCACATCATCGATAGTTCGTCGTCTATCAACCAGGTACTTGTATATTGTCACAGATTTACACTTGGTCGCAGTATGAAAAGTGCAGAACGTTGTTTAAGCAGGAGGACAGGGCATCCAATACATATTATACGGTTTATTCTCGGCCGCCATTGTTTTGTCCTGGCTGTCATCGTCCATGTGCACACCGCTGCCATATGGTCGGCCATGCAAGGCAACCACTTCACCAGCACGTTCATCCAGGATTTATGACAATATATAATCTGGTGAGTTATTTTTGTCCACTAATACATATCTAATCATGTGAATGCATCTATATGTGTACA
>NW_021266212.1:47855-56899 GCF_002162155.2 Triticum dicoccoides
GAATCGTGCGTGTCGGGCCGACACGGAGGTAATCTTGGGGTGGGTTGGGCCAGGATCGTGTTCGGGGGTGTAGCTATGGGCTGGGCTATCAGAACCAGGTGAAAAGGTCTACCAGTCAACCCCCCCCCTCCGGCCAAAGTCAAAGGGCTAGATCCAGCGGTCGTTTGTGTCAGGGTTAGACGGGATGAGGTACCTAGGGAGGAAAATTTCTCAGTGGTGGCCCCGTCATTGATGAAGATGCGAGCAATTAATCCTTCTGTCGATGACACAGTGGAACTCTCAATGAAAGCACCAATGTCGGTGTCAAACCCGGCGGATCTCGGGTAAGGGGTCCCGAACTATGCGTCTAAGAATCGATGGTAGCAGTTGACTGGAGACATGATGTTTACCCAGGTTCAGGCCCTCTCGATCGAGGTAATACCCTACTTCCTGCTTAATTGATCTTGATGAATATAGGGTTAGTAGAGTTGATCTACCTCGAGATCGTAATGGCTAAAATCCTAGGATTCTAGCCTATGCAATTGTGTTGTGTCCGCACGGATTAAACTCTCCGGTTTATATATGCCCTGGAGGGACCTAGGGTTTTACATGATCATCTTGCAGAGGAAGGAAAATATTACACCCGGACTCTAAACTTGCTATTTTACACATATGGAAGTCCTCTCCGGATACGGGAGATAGTCTTCAGCGATAATCTTCACGGCCCACCAGTCCGGCCCATAACAAGTAATCCGACCACCTGAGGACCCCTTAATCCATGACACCCACAAAGAGTGCAGCAACACAGAGATTGCAACCGGGAGCTGAAAAGGAGGCGAGAGGTCGTGCCGGGAGCTGAAGGGAACGAGGGAGACGAAACAAACGGGCTTCAGCCGAAGAGGCGCACCGTTCGGATTCAGTGTCCACTTACAGAAAAATGTTTCAGCTCCCGAGTGACCTTCCGTTTACCAATCATGTGTGGCAAAAATTTATATATCGGCTCGGCTCATTCCCGCAACATGCGGCGCATCGTGACGAGGCGTGGCGTGGCGAGGCGGGCGGCACAGGAGGAGCGCATGTGGATGTCCCTCTTGTTCTCATTTTCGTACAAGTAGGGAACGAACCTCCCTTATAAAGAGGTCCTACTCCCTCTAAACTAGCAATATGGGATTAAACATTAGTAGTGCCCCTTGCCTTGCACGAATGGGCTAAGTGGGCCTCTAGGATTTATTAGGAATTTCTAAAAAAATATTAGGCTAGCCCATAAGTAGATAAATTTCCAGCAATCCCCCACCAGATCCCAGAGGCACACATAATTTGCCTTTGGTCTCAAAACACTATTTTATATACCGGTACCGTAGTGGAGATAAATTTCCAGCAATCCCCCACCAGATCCTAGAGGCACAATAATTTGCCTTTGGTTCCAAAACACTATTTTATATACCGGTACTGCAGTGGAGACTGTTAAGTTGAATTTCCACATAGAATTCTATGTTACACTAGTAAGCAACTTGAACAGTGGACTAAGCCTTGAACAGAGAGAGTATGAGTACATACGTAGCAGGAGCAGAAGCCCCGGTCTTGGGTGAAGTGTCCTCACCAGCCATGTCGTTGAAGAGGTTGTTGACGTCCAGGAAGAAGTCGTCGTCGGGGAAGTAGTCGTCGGAGTCCGGGGAGTACGTGACGAAGAAGTCAGTAGTCGCGCTAAGCGCTCCCCAAAAACCTTATCACCCTTCTCCCGTACGGTTCTCAAAGAGGTGCGGTTTCGCATGCCTACCGTCCCAACCCGCGGTGCACGCCGCAAGTCTGGGTGAGGAAGAGTGCAGCATCATAGAGGTTGGAACCGGTGGCGAGAGGAAGAAGAAGTTCTGGTGTGCCTCTCTGAGAGGAGCGACCTCCCTTTTATAGGCGAGAGGCCGCGCCGGGAGCTGAAGGGAACGAGGGAGACGAAACGAACAGGCTTCAGCTGAAGAGGCGTGTCATCCAGATTCAGTGTCCACTTTCAGAAAAATGTTTCAGATTCCGAGTGACATTTCGTTTACCAATCGTGCGTGACAAAAATTTAGACATCGGCTCATTCCCGTAACCCGCGGCGGGGCGGGGTGGGCGGCGGCGGAGGAGCGCGCGTGGATGTCCCTCTTGTTCTCATCCTTGTACAGGTGGGGAAAGAACCTCCCTTATAAAGAGGTCCAACTCCGTCTAAACTAGCAATGCAGGACTGAACTTTAGTAATGCACCTTGCCTTACACGAATAAGCTACGTGGGCCTTTAGTATTTATTAGGAATTTTTAAAATTATTATTGGGCCGGCCCGTAAATAGATAAAATTGGAGCAGTTGTAACTTCGGGAAAAACAAACTCTATGAGAGGATTACAACGGTATACGATTTATACTAGTGCGAACCATTAATTCATATTTGTTTTGAAAAGTACTGAACATGATTCGGCCACAGGATACTGCTAGGTGTGGCAGGCCATCATGTTCCTTCATAAATCCGAAATATGAAAATATCAGCACAAATTGAGTAAATCATGCAAAGATCCAGAATACGGAAATACCAGTACTTAATATGGTTCAGGCTGAATCTGACGGAGCGTCTTGTCCAAATCACTTGCGAGCATCTTTTGATATTCCTCGCTGCCTGCTTGGAGCATATAATACTGAACAAGTGCTTTGAGCATATAATCTACTCCCTCGGTTCCTAAATATATGTCTTTTTAGGGATTCTAATATAGACTACATACGGAGAAAAAGAATGAGTCTACACTCTAGAATATATGTACATTAATCTGTATGTAATGCATATTCAAATCTATAAATAGACCTATATTTAAGAACGGAGTAAGTACTTCGCTCGTAATCATTTTAGTATCCACCTGGCAAACAATATCGATTCATGTATAGTCAAAATTAACATCAAACATCAACCAAAACATATCCAAACAACTAAAAGCTGTACCAAGCAAAGAATTTCGAAATCCGCTGTTACCGTTACATTACACATTGTAAAACCATCAAAACTAAACCGCAATTGAGGAGTCTGTAGTTCGGTTGAAAAAAAAACATGTTTGTATTGTACTGTGTAGCACTATCACTCTTTTGGCAAAATACTGAACACCATCATTTTTTGTACAGGAGCAGCGCAGCCTGCAGCATGCCAGGTGCAGAGCCTGCTGGCTCACGAGCACTATGAAGAGAAATATGCCTGGTTAAAGAGCATCTGGCACAGTGTTGTTATATTAGTATCATCGTACTCTGAAAGAGTGTCGAATTCACGTGCCAGTGACTAGATATATTAGTCCTAAGATAAGCAAGTAGTGCCCCTACCACATCATCGATAGTTCGTCGTCTATCAACCAGGTACTTGTATATTGTCACAGATTTACACTTGGTCGCAGTATGAAAAGTGCAGAACGTTGTTTAAGCAGGAGGACAGGGCATCCAATACATATTATACGGTTTATTCTCGGCCGCCATTGTTTTGTCCTGGCTGTCATCGTCCATGTGCACACCGCTGCCATATGGTCGGCCATGCAAGGCAACCACTTCACCAGCACGTTCATCCAGGATTTATGACAATATATAATCTGGTGAGTTATTTTTGTCCACTAATACATATCTAATCATGTGAATGCATCTATATGTGTACACACTTTATCCTAGATTTATGGGTCTATCAATACCCCACACACACAAACACATCTCTTTCGTATTTTTCCAAACTAACAGTACGTACTTCTTGAGTAGCCCGTTCTAAGATCGGCCCTCACTATGTCTTGAATGTGGCCTCGCTAGTTGCTAATAGTAGTGGCAGGTCCTCGTGATCCATCACGAGGAGCTCACCATCATTTTATTTGCAGGTCAGGGAGACATATAACTAAGCTAGCATTAAATTCGACTTTGCTGGTCCTCAAAATAATAATCTCAAAAAGGTAAAATCCACTTTGCTAGTACCCCCACAACAATTTTGGTCAGAGTTTGATTTGAGATGTTTCTTAGCACATCATATCCACCGCATCTTGGCTGTCGCATGTAAAATCAGAGCCGACCTAGTGCCAAGCCTACTACAAGCTCACGTCCCTTCGGGCTGAGCCTGTCTTCGCTTGCTGCTTGACGAGCCTGGAAACAAGGCCTGGCTTGAGCTTTTCCACAACTCGGCGAAGCTCGGTGCAGCTCCCGATCATCATCCTGGTGGAGGTGTGTGGGTTCTTCTTCCCCATCGGCAGCTTCTTGTCAGCACGGGCAGGCGGTGGTAATGGCAACGTTGGATAAATGAGTGGTTACCAGCTAGTATGCATGATACTGGGATGATGCATGATATTTAGTTGAGACCTTCCAATTTTGATAATGAATTTTAATAAGATAACAATTTAAGTCCACCTTGGATACTTTTGTTTTGCTTCCTCCTCAGTTACCCTAAATTTTCATGATACATGTTAATATGATGTATTATGAGGAAACGTAATGAAAATATGTAGTGTGTTCGTAATAGTTTGCCATAATCTCAAAGAATTTTACTATTTTTGTTTTCCCTGACTCACCGAGTTTCCCCAACAATTTAATTCTCTATATATCAAGAGAAAATATAGCAGCACGCTCGCATTTGAAAATGGTCAATGTCCCTGCCTACCCATTGGTGCATGCCTCTTTTTTGCACAAGCTCACGGCTCAATTCCTTCAGCCGTTCCCACCATGTCCACCTCAGCTTGGCAAATATCCTATGTAAGGGCGAAGCCGACCTCATGCCAAGCCTACTATAAGCTCACATCCGTTTGGGCCGAGCCTAGCTTGGCTTGCTACTTGACGAAGAAGATAACAAGGCCCGGGTCGAGCTTGTCCACAACTTGGTCAAACTCGATGCAGCACACGAGCATCGTCCCGGTGTAGACGCGTTGGTTCTTCTTCCCCATCAGCCGCTTCTTGTCAGCGAAGGGAGAGATGGTGGTGGTAAGGGTCGATGAATGATTAGCCGCAGACCAATATGTATGATACAAGGAACATGCATGCTATTTAGTTGACACCTTGCAACTTTGATAATAAATTTTAACATGATAATTGTTTATTTTGTTTCTAAGTTTTGATGATACATTTTGATATGATGTAATTTGAATTCATAGAACAAGAAATATTTAGTTCTTTCATACTAGTTCTGCAACAATCTCAATGATTTTTCTCGTCGATTTCCTATGCCTTTAGAGTTCATAATAGTTATGTCTAATGTGGAATACAATGTATGTGACAATCAAGAAAATTTTCTAACACTCAAGAAATTTTGCAATTTTAAAAAAATGTTCATGGCATTTTCAAAAAATGTTTACCATGTGTTTAATAAAAAACTGATAGTGAAAAACACAAATAAAGACAAGAAAAATGACCGTCTATAACCTTCCCAAAATGGAACAGAATCAGACGGAAGTTTCCATGAACGGGAGCTCACAAGCTTCCAAAATCACTTCCTGGGTCCTATCAGTTAAGCGCATCCATGTAGGCGAGGCTACCACAGGGGCGTTTCCAGAGAGCATAAAATAGCTGACCAAAAACACAGTCGAGCCCAAACATACTACTGGAATCTGGTTTTGTGAATCTTCTAGAAGGTTATGGTCTGATTTTTACCACTATTTGGAAACTTCTACAAGGTTGTCATTCGTTGTTCAGTTTCTATTTTTATTATTTTTGACTTTTTTGGATTTTAATGTTTTTTCCAAAAATGTTATAATTTTCAAAAAACTAAATGTAAAAAAATAGAATTTTAGAAAATTTTGAAGTTTTTGAAGAAATTTTTGGACCGTCTATAAATGGTTGCATTTTCAAAAGCAATTGGGAGTTCTTTTGGGCATTTTCTTGGTTTTCAACATTGCTCTGAAAATTAGAAACTCTTTAAAATGTTATAGGATGTTCTTGTTTTCAAAAATGTTCGCTCTTAGGAAAAAATGTGCCGGATATTTCCAAAAATGTTTGGAATTTATAAAAAAATCTTGCTTCTTTCTAAATTGGGATCAAAAAATGTGCGAATTATTGAAATATGTTCGTGCTATCCAAAAACCAAGTTATGTATGTAAGTTAGATAAAGCTTTATATGGATTGAAACATGCACCAAGAGCATGGTACTCAAAGTTGATCATACAGTTACAAGAACTTGGATTTACTCCATCTAAGGTAGATACCTCACTGTTTTTCTACAGGAAAGGCAACATTACTATATTTGTTCTTGTCCATGTTGATGATATAATTGTTGCCAGTTCTAGCCCCGATGCTACTACGTGCGTGCTTAAGGATATGAAGTTAGAGTTTGCCGTAAAGAATTTGAAGTTATGATCCCTCTCATCCAACTTTAGCTGCAGCACAGGCCCAGGCTGAGATAGCTAGAGCTGCTACTACCACTGCTAGTCCTAGCTCTTCGACTTCTCCAATGCTCAAGACTAAGACTGAGCAGGTGATATATCTTCTTCAAGCTACTCACAGGATTGAGTGAGGCGTAGCTAACCTCATGAAAAACCATGAGAGCTCTTGATGTCAAGGTCACTGAGATTCAGACTACAGTTGATAAGCTCAAGGCAGATGTTTACTATGAAAAGATGAGTAGCAGTGATGATAACGGTGACACACTTCCGACCACGACTCGGTTTCAGACCATGCCCCGGTCTATTGCTGTTGTTGCGACTTCAGATACTCGAGCCATTGTGTCTTCTCCAGCTGTTGCACCCTCGGTTGCCCATCCAGCAAATTACACCGTGCCAATTGCCTGATCCAAAACATATGATAGGCTCCTTCAAATCTTCGTGTTTAAGTAGAGTTGAGCCAGCTAGGGCCCACATACTTGCATTTTGGTTGGTAAATCCTACCTTGCCGCCTGAGGACGCGATCTTTTCTTGTGGAAGAGTGGGCTGCCATAGCAACATTTCCAGCCGATGACGTTGTTGCTTCCATGCAGTGCTTCTAGTTTTGGTCCTGCTCGGAGCTGCACGTATGTTGACAATCTATAACTGCACACATTATTTCTCCGTGAGCAGAAGAATAGAAGGCTCAAATCCACCCCGTCCGCTCTTCCGCGACGCCCCGGCGCGGCATTCTGGCGAGCCACTTCTTCGTCCGTTCCCCTTCCTCCCTCTCTCCTTCCTCCCCACCCCCTGCCGCCTAGGCGTGCCGTTGGGCAAAGCTTGGGTAGTGTGGGCAGCGGAGGGGCTCCTCTGCCGTCCTGCCATAGTGGCGGCTGCACGGGATGTGGACAACAGGTAGAGCATTAGGTTTAGCATGGGCCATGGTGGCGGCTGCACGGCACGTTGATCGCCAAAGCCTGATCACGGTTTTCATAAGGCGACGATTCCATGAGAAAAGCACAGGTACAAAATCTCAATTATCTTGCCTTCAAGAATGAAACAACATCCACAAATGTTGTCATCACCACACCAAAAAGACTTTGTCCAAAGAACAGCAGACCAATGGCATGGACAATGTCCGAGACATACCCCATTATTTTCATCCGAATTTATGAACTGTTAAACGCGATAGAAAAAAAAAGATAGTACCTTTTTCATCTATGAGGTACAGTGCGCTTGGCATCCGTGGTGCTGGTGGTGGTATTTTCAAGAAAAAAATCAAATTGCAGGGAGTATCGGTGATCCGGATTTGTTAAGAGATGCCCTCTAGTTGGGAGAGATTACCAGATCTAGATCGGGTCGCCTGGGATCTAATAAGTCTGGAAAACTCAGCATACTTACGAAATTAAGGCTGTATACTAAGTTTGGAATCTCGTGCGTGCACATGGTGCAGTCAGCAATGAGGCGTTTTCCCAGCTATAAGTACATCTCCTTTCTTTCTTTCCTAAGTACAACCAGCTAGAGCTAATAGTACCCAACTAGCCTGAGTAGCACATTCCTTGCACATCCACAGAACTCGATCATGGCGGCCGTTCCTCCTAATGTCGAGGTCTCCATTGTCCCTGCACCCACTACATACAGAAAGACTATCCTCCGCAACCTGTGGTTGGGCCGCACTGGTGATGACACCCAGAAATCCCTTCTTGAGGTGGCCAAGTTTGGGCATTACGTTGTTGTCAACTGGACCGTATTTGAAGGAGAGGGCAACGGGGCGAAGCTAGTCGCCCGTGGACAAGGAAGCACCATATGCGCCGGTAGCTGGATATCTACTTACGTCATAGTGTTTGTGGATGGCAGGTAATCACAAGTATTTAAATCATCGTATTTATAAGTACTATATCCTTATCTAGTGTTTATATCCTCATTTTTTTAGTGACAGAACAGTTTAGAGTTATCCTAAGTTAAACTTTTGCAAGTCCGATATAGTTGACCCATAACGTACGCGACACCTGTGGCACGAAATATTTACAATTATATAATTCATTCATGATCAAACTAATGATACCAATTCAATGTGGTACAGATGTTGGTATGTTCTCTTCTGTAAATATGGTCAAACATGATGATGTTAAAG
The DNA here is from genome assembly GCF_002162155.2 of Triticum dicoccoides. Taxonomy (NCBI): domain Eukaryota; kingdom Viridiplantae; phylum Streptophyta; class Magnoliopsida; order Poales; family Poaceae; genus Triticum; species Triticum dicoccoides. Next base: position 56,286 of record NW_021266212.1, read on the forward strand.
CTTGGAAAAAAGTTCACTTATTTTCAATAGGAGGGTTACCTTTCCTAGTATTTTTTGTTTCCTTTATTTAACATGGTATTATTGTATGCCATGTTTCATGCACAGGTTCAAAGGATCCACCCTTCAAGTGATGGGAAACGCCTTGGGTGTTAATGGTCAGTTGGCTGTTACTGGTGGGACTGGGGAGTTTGCTCTTGCAAGTGGTATCATCAAGGTGGATTTTGACAAACTTACTGGTGTTGACCACCTTACGGTGGAAGTGTATACACCAGTGTTCTTAGGACCGTGTTATGCAGCAGCGGAGAATTAGTCCCTTGGGCCTGATCTGATTTACCAGTTGCTCTGATCAAAATAAAGTTTTTGACTTAATCTCAGTTTCATCCATAATATGAGGGATACTGGTTGTTCCCAACTCATGTTTCCAGTTATAATATTTTTAGTTCATCTCAAAGCTTTTTACCACAACACCAAATGTAATCCTTTTCTCATTCAATGTTGGTGTTTTCGTGCCATCAATGTGCGATTTTTCTTCAATAATGATACTTTATATTGATATCTTTGTCGCATCAAGGCTATTGAGATGTCAGTTAAACCTTGAGCTAGTTAGATATACT
>NW_021266212.1:56909-59237 GCF_002162155.2 Triticum dicoccoides
TGAGTAGCACATTCCTTGCACATCCACAGAACTCGATCATGGCGGCCGTTCCTCCTAATGTCGAGGTCTCCATTGTCCCTGCACCCACTACATACAGAAAGACTATCCTCCGCAACCTGTGGTTGGGCCGCACTGGTGATGACACCCAGAAATCCCTTCTTGAGGTGGCCAAGTTTGGGCATTACGTTGTTGTCAACTGGACCGTATTTGAAGGAGAGGGCAACGGGGCGAAGCTAGTCGCCCGTGGACAAGGAAGCACCATATGCGCCGGTAGCTGGATATCTACTTACGTCATAGTGTTTGTGGATGGCAGGTAATCACAAGTATTTAAATCATCGTATTTATAAGTACTATATCCTTATCTAGTGTTTATATCCTCATTTTTTTAGTGACAGAACAGTTTAGAGTTATCCTAAGTTAAACTTTTGCAAGTCCGATATAGTTGACCCATAACGTACGCGACACCTGTGGCACGAAATATTTACAATTATATAATTCATTCATTATCAAACTAATGATACCAATTCAATGTGGTACAGATGTTGGTATGTTCTCTTCTGTAAATATGGTCAAACATGATGATGTTAAAGCTTGGAAAAAAGTTCACTTATTTTCAATAGGAGGGTTACCTTTCCTAGTATTTTTTGTTTCCTTTATTTAACATGGTATTATTGTATGCCATGTTTCATGCGCAGGTTCAAAGGATCCACCCTTCAAGTGATGGGAAACGCCTTGGGTGTTAATGGTCAGTTGGCTGTTACTGGTGGGACTGGGGAGTTTGCTCTTGCAAGTGGTATCATCAAGGTGGATTTTGACAAACTTACTGGTGTTGACCACCTTACGGTGGAAGTGTATACACCAGTGTTCTTAGGACCGTGTTATGCAGCAGCGGAGAATTAGTCCCTTGGGCCTGATCTGATTTACCAGTTGCTCTGATCAAAATAAAGTTTTTGACTTAATCTCAGTTTCATCCATAATATGAGGGATACTGGTTGTTCCCAACTCATGTTTCCAGTTATAATATTTTTAGTTCATCTCAAAGCTTTTTACCACAACACCAAATGTAATCCTTTTCTCATTCAATGTTGGTGTTTTCGTGCCATCAATGTGCGATTTTTCTTCAATAATGATACTTTATATTGATATCTTTGTCGCATCAAGGCTATTGAGATGTCAGTTAAACCTTGAGCTAGTTAGATATACTGAAGGCATTTTGTTCAGCACCTTAGCTGCCAACCCTCCATATCAAAATACACTGTTAAAAGGGAATGGTGTCAAAGTCAAATATGTTTGCTTCAAGTCGGTGACATAAAATTGATCATGAACAGTTGAAGGGAATGGTGTCCATAGACCTTCCAGGTAAGGTCATCATGATCTTACAATGCTCAAGTCGATCGATTCATGGTAATGCAAAAATCATCATGCACATTTGAAGCATGCACCCATCACCTGAAGTGTGAACCCCGCACGGGGTCCACATTTCAGGTGATGGGTGCAGATGAAGCGCTATGTTACGGTCACCAGCTATGTTACTCAAATTACCTCTCACCTCGTTAACTAAATGTCACATAAGCAAAATTGCTGAGCTAAACCCTATGTTATAGTGTGCAAGTTTCTCCCAATATGGCCAGTCTAAAGGGGGTGATTCATGCTGTTATCATATTATGGTGGCCATTTATTAGTTTTTGTGGGACTAGCAAAAATGCTCGTGCATTGCAACCAGAGAATGCTTAGCTCATGGATCCGTGCGTTATCATGGGAGAACACTCATGTTTGTGATGCTATCAAGATTCGTCTTAACCAAAAACTTAATTATCCATTTTTTAAAGTATCATACATGCACAATACATGCATTTTTCTACATAAAGAAATAAGTGGTTGAATGCCCATGCATTGCTATGGAGAAGAAAAACAATTGATTGCATCTTTCCCACTTTGCAATTAAATCAAGGCACCTTGATCACCACAAACTCACTTGTCACCCAAGTAACATAAATCAACTTTAGTCATGACCAACATGGGAGAAAAGTCTCTGATGAAAAAAAACTACGGATAGAGGTACTCTGAGTAGCCAGTTGGCAAAGAGGCCGTCGTTGACAACCTAAATTTGTTCATCGCGTCCTAGATATTTTGGGAAACATTATACATCAATGTCACGGTTAGCAATCTCAACCATAGCATTGTCTGAATCTCCGTGCAAGAATTCAGAACATGCATCCTACCTACTTCTGCTTCTCAGCTTGAGAACCATTTAAAGTAAACAACTGAGCATTGTTGCCATGGTTAGAAATTCAATTGGGTTAAATTAGCAATGCATGTACAACATAC
>NW_021266212.1:59247-60883 GCF_002162155.2 Triticum dicoccoides
CAGGTTCAAAGGATCCACCCTTCAAGTGATGGGAAACGCCTTGGGTGTTAATGGTCAGTTGGCTGTTACTGGTGGGACTGGGGAGTTTGCTCTTGCAAGTGGTATCATCAAGGTGGATTTTGACAAACTTACTGGTGTTGACCACCTTACGGTGGAAGTGTATACACCAGTGTTCTTAGGACCGTGTTATGCAGCAGCGGAGAATTAGTCCCTTGGGCCTGATCTGATTTACCAGTTGCTCTGATCAAAATAAAGTTTTTGACTTAATCTCAGTTTCATCCATAATATGAGGGATACTGGTTGTTCCCAACTCATGTTTCCAGTTATAATATTTTTAGTTCATCTCAAAGCTTTTTACCACAACACCAAATGTAATCCTTTTCTCATTCAATGTTGGTGTTTTCGTGCCATCAATGTGCGATTTTTCTTCAATAATGATACTTTATATTGATATCTTTGTCGCATCAAGGCTATTGAGATGTCAGTTAAACCTTGAGCTAGTTAGATATACTGAAGGCATTTTGTTCAGCACCTTAGCTGCCAACCCTCCATATCAAAATACACTGTTAAAAGGGAATGGTGTCAAAGTCAAATATGTTTGCTTCAAGTCGGTGACATAAAATTGATCATGCACAGTTGAAGGGAATGGTGTCCATAGACCTTCCAGGTAAGGTCATCATGATCTTACAATGCTCAAGTCGATCGATTCATGGTAATGCAAAAATCATCATGCACATTTGAAGCATGCACCCATCACCTGAAGTGTGAACCCCGCACGGGGTCCACATTTCAGGTGATGGGTGCAGATGAAGCGCTATGTTACGGTCACCAGCTATGTTACTCAAATTACCTCTCACCTCGTTAACTAAATGTCACATAAGCAAAATTGCTGAGCTAAACCCTATGTTATAGTGTGCAAGTTTCTCCCAATATGGCCAGTCTAAAGGGGGTGATTCATGCTGTTATCATATTATGGTCGCCATTTATTAGTTTTTGTGGGACTAGCAAAAATGCTCGTGCATTGCAACCAGAGAATGCTTAGCTCATGGATCCGTGCGTTATCATGGGAGAACACTCATGTTTGTGATGCTATCAAGATTCGTCTTAACCAAAAACTTAATTATCCATTTTTTAAAGTATCATACATGCACAATACATGCATTTTTCTACATAAAGAAATAAGTGGTTGAATGCCCATGCATTGCTATGGAGAAGAAAAACAATTGATTGCATCTTTCCCACTTTGCAATTAAATCAAGGCACCTTGATCACCACAAACTCACTTGTCACCCAAGTAACATAAATCAACTTTAGTCATGACCAACATGGGAGAAAAGTCTCTGATGAAAAAAAACTACGGATAGAGGTACTCTGAGTAGCCAGTTGGCAAAGAGGCCGTCGTTGACAACCTAAATTTGTTCATCGCGTCCTAGATATTTTGGGAAACATTATACATCAATGTCACGGTTAGCAATCTCAACCATAGCATTGTCTGAATCTCCGTGCAAGAATTCAGAACATGCATCCTACCTACTTCTGCTTCTCAGCTTGAGAACCATTTAAAGTAAACAACTGAGCATTGTTGCCATGGTTAGAAATTCAATTGGGTTAAATTAGCAATGCATGTACAACATAC
>NW_021266212.1:61031-72574 GCF_002162155.2 Triticum dicoccoides
CACTACCGTAAATCTCGCGGGTGCTCTCTGGGCCTGCCCAACTTTCACAAGGAACTGAAGTAAAGTCAAGGTAACCTTGTGTCCAAAACATCAAGGGGGGAAACTCGAGGAATCACCCTCGATGTATTCCACTCGATGTGATCGTCAAGGCGAACGAGGAGGAATCACCCTCGAGGTTCACACTTGAGGGGTTGCACGACTAAGTCGTATCGGGAGTGGTGAAGAAGGAATCACCCTTCGTAGAGCACGACTGTTTAACTACACTACAGAGATCTCATCAGAAGTGATGTACGAGGTATCACCCTCGGCACTCGATGGTAACTTTGCAGAGTAGTACAACTAAAGGGGGTGAGGTGTTGTGTCGGGCTCTGGTCATCGATTACCTTGATCGAGTCATCGGTCAACAAGTCGGGGCAACTGGGAAAAGGTGGGTGCCACTGGTGAAATACCAACCAACCTATACTAAGCAGTTTAGGATAAGCAGGTAAGGTACAAGAGCAGGTAGAAAAGCAGGCTATGCATCAGAATAGGAGCAATCAATTATAGTTGCAAAATCTAATGCAAGCATGAGAGAATGGAATGGGTGATATCGGAGTGATCAAGGGGGGGGGGCTTGCCTAGCAGCTCTGCAGAAAGGAAGAAGAGTCATCGGTGAAGTAGTCGATCACAGGGGCAGCACCGGTCTCGGGGTCTACTGGAGAGGAGAGGGGGGAGAAATAGTAAATACAAGCAAACAGATGCATGACATGACAACACACAGTGCTAGGGGTGTTCTAACGCGGTACAAGACGATACTGGCGAAGAGGGAAGACATCCGGGAAAGTATTCTCGGTGTTAGGCATTTTCGGACATGTGAAATGGAGGGGGATGGTTCCACGTACGCTGTGATAGAGCCACCTGACAGACGAATGGAAATCATATTCCGAATCATTGTATTTTTCTGAGCAATTTTCATATATAAATTATTTCCATCCGAGTTTCGGATTATTTTATATTGGTTTCCTAAGTTTAAATGAATTTATGGATTTATTTATATTCCAAATTTAATCAGTAAATACTTTGTCATCTAGTACTATTCTAGCCACATTGTATGATAGTGGGGCAAGTGGGGCTGGGTTGGCTCAGTCGAAGGTTGACTGGTCAATATATGAACAGTGTAGGGGCTACATGTCATTCATTTAGACATTTTTTAATTTGCCTTTTATTTAAACTAATAGTGGGTCTACATGTCATCTTCTGTTAGACTAACTTAGCACAATTTTTAATCCTAAACTATACTAGTCCTAATTAACACTGGCCAAGCTAGGCGCACACACACCACACACAACACGCAACACACTATGGTAGGGGTTAATTATATTCTTTTTTAACAGAAGATAGGATTTTGTGATTTTCAAAGGACTTAATCCATGCATCAAATGGATTTGGTCTAGTGGGGTAAAATGAAGTTTGTCAAGTGTACGTTCTGTCCACATAATTTTTATCCAGATTAAAGTTCGTTTTGTTGTTGTTTTGCTACAGTATAGAGGCATTCAACAGCAGGAGTAGCATTCAACATCAGCAGTAGATTCAGCAGAGCAGCTGCGGCCAGTGGCGTGGCGCGGTCGAGCGCGAGAAGAGGCAGTGCGTCCCTAGGCAGCGGCGCAACCAGGCAGGGGCGGACCAGGTCCACCGGTCAAACCCCGTACGGCGAAAGTCAAAGGGCTAGATCCGGCGTTCGTCTATGTCAGGGTTAGACGGGCCGGTGTACTTGGGGGTAGCAATGCCGCCAGGTGTTGCGTTGGGCCCTCCTACGCTTGTGGAAGTGTGGTGGTAGGCGCAAGCACCCGGCACGCGGCTCCGTAGTGTTCCCCCCTCCTCACGGGCGTCGATGCCGCCGTGTCACGGAGTGGGGAATCGTGCGTGTCGGGCCGACACAGAGGTAATCTTGGGGTGGGTTGGGCCAGGATCGTGTTTGGGGGTGTAGCTATGGGCTGGGCTATCAGAACCAGGTGAAAAGGTCTACCAGTCAAACCCCGCTTGGCCAAAGTCAAAGGGCTAGATCCAGCGGTCGTTTGTGTCAGGGTTAGACGGGATGAGGTACCTAGGGAGGAAAATTCCCTCAATGGTGGCCCCGTCGTTGATGAAGAAGCGAGCCATTAATCCTTCTGTCAATGACACAGTGGAACTCTCAATGAAAGCACCAATGTCGGTGTCAAACCCGGCGGATCTCGGGTAAGGGGTCCCGAACTATGCGTCTAAGAATCGATGGTAGCAGTAGACTGGGGACATGATGTTTACCCAGGTTCAGGCCCTCTCGATCGAGGTAATACCCTACTTCCTGCTTAATTGATCTTGATGAATATAGGGTTAGTAGAGTTGATCTACCTCGAGATCATAATGGCTAAAATCCTAGGAGTCTAGCCTATGCAATTGTGTTTTGTCCGTACGGATTAAACCCTCCGGTTTATATATGCCCTGGAGGGACCTAGGGTTTTACATGATCATCTTGCAGAGGAAGGAAAATATTACACCCGGACTCTAAACTTGCTATTTTACACATATGGGAGTCCTCTCCGGATACGGGAGATAGTCTTCAGCGATAATCTTCACGGCCCACCAGTCCGGCCCATAACAAGTAATCCGACCACCTGAGGACCCCTTAATCCATGACACCCACAAAGAGTGCAGCAACACAGAGATTGCAACCGGGAGCTGAAAAGGAGGCGAGAGGTCGTGCCGGGAGCTGAAGGGAACGAGGGAGACGAAACAAACGGGCTTCAGCCGAAGAGGCGCACCGTTCGGTTTCAGCTCCTGAGTGACCTACCATTTACCAATCGTGTGTGGCAAAAATTTATATATCGGCTCGGCTCATTCCCGCAACGTGCGGTGCATCATGACGAGGCGTGGCGTGGCGAGGCGGGCGGCGCAGGAGGAGCGCATGTGGATGTCCCTCTTGTTCTCATTTTCGTACAAGTAGGGAACGAACCTCCCTTATAAAGAGGTCCTACTCCCTCTAAACTAGCAATATGCGATTAAACATTAATAGTGCCCCTTGCCTTGCACGAATGGGCTAAGTGGGCCTCTAGGATTTATTAGGAATTTCTAAAAAAATATTAGGCTAGCCCATAAGTAGATAAATTTCCAGCAATCCCCCACCAGATCCCAGAGGCACACATAATTTGCCTTTGGTTCCAAAACACTATTTTATATACCGGTACCGTAGTGGAGATAAATTTCCAGCAATCCCCCACCAGATCCCAGAGGCACAATAATTTGCCTTTGGTTCCAAAACACTATTTTATATACCGGTACTGCAGTGGAGACTGTTAAGTTGAATTTCCACATAGAATTCTATGTTACACTAATAAGCAACTTGAACAGTGGACTAAGCCTTGAACAGAGAGAGTATGAGTACATACGTAGCAGGAGCAGAAGCCCCGGTCTTGGGTGAAGTGTCCTCACCAGCCATGTCGTCGAAGAGGTTGTTGACGTCCAGGAAGAAGTCGTCGTCAGGGAAGTAGTCGTCGAAGTCCGGGGAGTACGTGACGAAGAAGTCAGTAGTCGCGCTAAGCGCTCCCCAAAAACCTTATCACCCTTCTCCCGTACGGTTCTCAAAGAGGTGCGGTTTCGCATGCCTACTGTCCCAACCCGCGGTGCACGCCGCAAGTCTGGGTGAGGAAGAGTGCAGCATCATAGAGATTGGAACCGGTGGCGAGAGGAAGAAGAAGTTCTGGTGTGCCTCTTTGAGAGGAGCGACCTCCCTTTTATAGGCGAGAGGCCGCGCCGGGAGCTGAAGGGAATGAGGGAGACGAAACGAACAGGCTTCAGCTGAAGAGGCGTGTCATCCGGATTCAGTGTCCACTTTCAGAAAAATGTTTCAGATTCCGAGTGACATTTCGTTTACCAATCGTGCGTGGCAAAAATTTAGACATCGGCTCATTCCCGCAACCCGCGGCGGGGCGGGGTGGGCGGTGGCGGAGGAGCGCGCGTGGATGTCCCTCTTGTTCTCATTCTTGTACAGGTGGGGAAAGAACCTCCCTTATAAAGAGGTCCAACTCCGTCTAAACTAGCAATGCGGGATTGAACTTTAGTAATGCACCTTGCCTTACACGAATAAGCTACGTGGGCCTTTAGGATTTATTAGGAATTTTTAAAATTATTATTGGGCCGGCCTGTAAATAGATAAAATTGGAGCAGTTGTAACTTGGGGAAAAACAAACTCTATGAGAGGATTACAATGATATACGATTTATACTAGTGCGAACCATTAATTCATATTTGTTTTGAAAAGTACTGAACATGATTCGGCCACAGGATACTGCTAGGTGTGGCAGGCCATCATGTTCCTTCATAAATCCGAAATATGAAAATATCAGCACAAATTGAGTAAATCATGCAAAGATCCAGAATACGGAAATACCAGTACTTAATATGGTTCAGGCTGAATCTGACGGAGCGTCTTGTCCAAATCACTTGCGAGCATCTTTTGATATTCCACGCTGCCTGCTTGGAGCATATAATACTGAACAAGTGCTTTGAGCATATAATCTACTCCCTCGGTTCCTAAATATATGTCTTTTTAGGGATTCTAATATAGACTACATACGGAGAAAAAGAGTGAGTCTACACTCTAGAATATATGTACATTAATCCGTATGTAATGCATATTCAAATCTACAAATAGACCTATATTTAAGAACGGAGTAAGTACCTCGCTCGTAATCATTTTAGTATCCACCTGGCAAACAATATCGATTCATGTATTGTCAAAATTAACATCAAACATCAACCAAAACATATCCAAACAACTAAAAGCTGTACCAAGCAAAGAATCTCGAAATCCGCTGTTACCGTTACATTACACATTGTAAAACCATCAAAACTAAACCGCAATTGAGGAGTCTGTAGTTCGGTTGAAAAAAAAACATGTTTGTATTGTACTGTGTAGCACTATCACTCTTTTGGCAAAATACTGAACACCATTATTTTTTGTACAGGAGCAGCGCAGCCTGCAGCATGCCAGGTGCAGAGCCTGCTGGCTCACGAGCACTATGGAGAGAAATATGCCTGGTTAAAGAGCATCTGGCACAGTGTTGTTATATTAGTATCATCGTACTCTGAAAGAGTGTCGAATTCACGTGCCAGTGACTAGATATATTAGTCCTAAGATAAGCAAGTAGTGCCCCTACCACATCATCGATAGTTCGTCGTCTATCAACCAGGTACTTGTATATTGTCACAGATTTACACTTGGTCGCAGTATGAAAAGTGCAGAACGTTGTTTAAGCAGGAGGACAGGGCATCCAATACATATTATACGGTTTATTCTCGGCCGCCATTGTTTTGTCCTGGCTGTCATCGTCCATGTGCACACCGCTGCCATATGGTCGGCCATGCAAGGCGACCACTTCACCAGCATGTTCATCCAGGATTTATGACAATATATAATATGGTGAGTTATTTTTGTCCACTAATACATATCTAATCATGTGAATGCATCTATATGTGTACAAACTTTATCCTAGATTTATGGGTCTATCAATACCACACACACAAACACATCTCTTTCGTATTTTTCCAAACTAACAGTACGTACTTCTTGAGTAGCCCGTTCTAAGATCGGCCCTCACTATATCTTGAATGTGGCCTCGCTAGTTGCTAATAGTAGTGGCAGGTCCTCGTGATCCATCACGACGAGCTCACCATCATTTTATTTGCAGGTCAGGGAGACATATAACTAAGCTAGCATTAAATTCGACTTTGCTGGTCCTCAAAATAATAATCTCAAAAAGGTAAAATCCACTTTGCTAGTACCCCCACAACAACTTTGGTCAGAGTTTGATTTGAGATGTTTCTTAGCACATCATATCCACCGCATCTTGGCTGTCGCATGTAAAATCAGAGCCGACCTGGTGCCAAGCCTACTACAAGCTCACGTCCCTTCGGGCCGAGCCTGTCTTCGCTTGCTGCTTGACGAGCCTGGAAACAAGGCCTGGCTTGAGCTTTTCCACAACTCGGCGAAGCTCGGTGCAGCTCCCGATCATCATCCTGGTGGAGGTGTGTGGGTTCTTCTTCCCCATCGGCAGCTTCTTGTCAGCACGGGCAGGCGGTGGTAATGGCAACCTTGGATAAATGAGTGGTTACCGGCTAGTATGCATGATGTTAGATAATAACGAGAAATAAATGAGACAAAGAGACACGGATTTTTACGTGGAAACCCTTGCGGGAGAAAACCACGGACGCACGAAGGCGCAATCACTATGATGGAGGAGTATTACAAGCACGAGACGACAGGCCATCTGAGGTGCGACTACATGGGGTATATATGAGGGGCAACACATAGGAGTCCTTGTAGGACAAGTAAACGAGTTGTACTCGTATGCGTCGGTACCAATGAAAAAGGCCCACACCGTATGTACTACGTCTAGTCCAATACGATACTAGAATTTGGATCACAATTTAACAATCTCCACCTTGAGCCAAATTCCCTCCAGTAGTCGAAGAAAGTGAATAACTCCATCCAAATCAGCATAAACACCTTGTGCGTCAAAGTCCATAGGACTAGTGAGAAATACCAACTAAGCCTGAGCAAAGCTCAAACTTATTGGTCGGAACTGGCTTTGTCATCATATCAGCTGGATTATCATGAGTACTTATCTTGCATACCTTCAAATCGCCTTCAGCAACAACATCTTGAATATAATGAAATCTGACATCAATATGCTTTGTTCTCTCATGATACATTGGATTCTTTGTAAGATATATAGCACTTTGACTGTCACTAATACGGCAGGGCAAGATGAATCTCCACAAAGCTCAGAATACAAACCTCTTAACCAGATAGCTTCTTTGCATGCCTCAGAAATAGCCATATACTCGGCATCAGTAGCGGAACAAGCCACAATAGACTGCAAAGTTGCTCTCCAACTCACAGCACAACCACCAATGGTGAAAACATAACCTGTGAGCGATCTTCTCTTATCCAAATCACCAGCAAAAATCAGAATCAACAAAACCAATAAGTCCATCTCCAGTTTTTCCAAACTGTAAATAAGCATTAGAAGTACCTCGTAGGTATATGAAAATCCACTGAACTGCTTTCCAATGCTCTTTTCCAGGATTAGCCATGTATCTACTGACAACACTCAATACATAAGATAAATCCGGACGAGAACAAACCATGGCATACATAAGTGAACCAACTGCACTCGAATAGGGAACTCTAGACATGTACTCAATATCTGCATCTGACTTAGGACATAAAGCTGATGATAATTTGAAGTGTGCAGCTAACGGAGTACTTACTGGCTTGGCATTATGCATATTAAAACGACGAAGAACTTTATCAATATATCCCTTCTGACTTAGATATACTTTTCCAGATGGTCTATCTCTGGATATTTCCATGCCAAATATTTTCTTTGCTGCACCCAAATCCTTCATCTCAAATTCATTACTCAATTGCTTCTTTAGTTCATTAATATCTGACATACTCTTTGCAGCAATAAGCATATCATCAACATAAAGGAGCAAATAAATAGTTGAACCTTTGACAGTTTTCAAATAAACACAACTATCATAATTAGACCTTTTGAAACCTTGAGAGAGCATAAAGGTGTCAAATCTCTTGTACCACTGTCTTGGGGATTGCTTCAATCCATAAAGAGATTTCTTTAACTTACGAACAAGTTTTTCTTTTCCAGGAATAACAAAACCTTCAGGTTGTTCCATATAAATATCCTCTTCTAATTCTCCATGTAAGAATGCAGTTTTAACATCCAATTGTTCAAGCTCAAGATCATGCATGACAACAATACTGAGTAAAGTGCGAATAGAGCTATGCTTCACAACAGGAGAAAAGACTTCGTTATAGTCAATACCTGGAATCTGACTATAACCTTTAGCAACTAACCTTGCTTTATATCTTGTCTCATCATTAGGAGAACCACCTTCTTTCCTCTTGAAAACCCACTTGCAACAAATAGGTTTCTTCTCTCTAGGTAATCTTACTAAATCCCAAGTGCCATTATTTTTAAGTGATTCCATCTCATCATGCATAGCAGTCATCCACTTATTACCTTCAATTTCTTATGCAATAGATAAAGCAAAAGAAACAATATTGCACTCTTCAGTTAACCTGTCAGGTTTATTAATACCCCGCCTGACTCTGTCACGTGCGAGATTCCAACTGGGTGGAACAATAGGCTGATTTGGAGTGGGAGTGACATGATCATCGTTAACGACGGGTTCATCATGTGCATCAACAATTTCATTACTAGATGTATCACCTGAGTCAATAACATGCTCCACCTGAACAGTAGGCTGCTGAATAGTAGGTTGTTGTTCACTCTCAACAAGAACGTTAGTAGATGAAACATCATTTAACATAGCAGATTCATTAAAGATAACATTTCTGCTAATAACAACCTTCTGGGTTTTAGGATTCCATAATTTAAAATCTTTAACACCAGACTTATAACCAAGAAAGATGCACTTAACAGCCCTAGGCTCCAATTTTCCATTATCAACATGAGCATAAGCAGTGCAACCAAAAACTCTCAACTGTGAATATCAGCAGGTGAACCAGACCATACCTCAATTGGAGTTTTCTTATTAAGAGCAATAGATGGTGAACGGTTAATGAGATAACAAGCAGTGGAAGCGGCCTCAGCCCAAAAACGCCTGTGCAAACCTACATTGGACAACATGTAACAGGCTCTGGAAATAATGGTCCTGTTCATACGCTCAGCAACACCGTTTTGTTGAGGAGTATAAGGAATGGTGTAATGTCTGACAATGCCTTCAGACTTGCAATAATTCTTAAATTGCTTAGAACAGAATTCCATACCATTATCAGTGTGAAGTATCTTTACCTTCTTTTCAGTTTGTCTTTCAATCATAATCTTCCACTCCTAAAATGCCGAGAATGCTTCATATTTATGCTTCAAGAAATAAGGCCATACTTTTCTCGAATAATCATCAATAATAGTCAGCATGTAACTAGCACCACCTAGTGACTTCTTGCGAGATGGTCCCCATAAATCAGAATACACATAATCAAGAATACCTTCAGTTGTATGAACCGAAGTATTGAACTTCACCCTCTTGTGTTTGCCGAAGATAAAATGCTCACAAAATTTCAATTTAACAGGTTCATATCCATCAAGAAGACCTCTCTTATTTAACTCTGCTAAACCAAGTTCACTCATATGTCCAAGACGCATATGCCAAAGGTTGGCAGCATCACAATCAGAATTCTTTGAAACAACCGGAGTAGCGTTACCTGAAACGGTAGAACCTTGAAGGTAATAAAGACCATTGGCCGAACTTAAGTCACCTTTCATCACAACAAGGGAGCCCCTGGTGACCTTCAAAACACTATCTCCACCTGAATACTTGTACCCCTTTGCATCAAGGGCACTAACAGAGATAAGATTTCTCTTCATCTTCGGAATATACCAAACATCTGTCAAAGTTCTGATTATGCCATCAAACATCTTGATTCGAATAGAACCTATCCCTTCAATCTTGCATGGTGAATTATAAAACCCAAAGCGGAACCAGCAGAAGTAGTGGAATCAAAAGTATTAAACCAATCTCTATGCGGGCACATATGAAAAGTACATGCAGTATCAAGTACCCACTCATCATTGGTCTCAGCACATCCAGCAATAACGACAAGAGCATCATCGGAACTATCATCACGAGCAACGTTAGCAGAATTTTCACCTTGTTTGTTACCTTTCCTCTTTTCTTTATTCTGCAGCTTGAAACACTCTGAGATGTCATGCCCGTCTTTCTTGCAATATCTGCAATATTTCCTGTCTCTGGATTGTGACCGGCCCCTGTAACCGTTTTTACTTTTGCCTCTGTTTTCATTATTGGAGTTCTTCTCCTTTGTCCTGCCACGAACAGATAATCCCTCGGCTTGGGATGAACTCGAACCATCATGAGGCACCTTTAGTTTCATCTTCTCCTTAGAGTTCAAAGCTTCATAAACTTCATTAAGTGTGAGAGTATCACGATTGTATAATATGGTGTCTCTAAAATTGGTATAAGAACTTGGCAGTGAACAAAGTAACATTCAAGTAGTATCTTCCTCTTCATACTTAACCTCCACTGCAGCTAGATCGGATATAATCTCCTTAAATTCTGAAATATGATTCAAAACATTACCTCCCTCGGGTAACCTGTGCAGCAATAATTTTTGCTTCAGATGCATCTTGCTGGTGAGATCTTTAGTCATGCAAATCCCTTCCAGTTTTAATCATAGAGCGGCGGCAGTTTTTTCACTCAAAACTTCCTGCAAAATATTATTATGCAAATGGAGTTGAATTTGTGACAAAGCCTTACAATCAATTCTTTTCTCCTCAACAGTCCAGTCCTCAATTCGGTTCTTCCCAAAACTATCCAGTGCTACATCATAGTCGGCCTGTGCCAACAACGCCCGCATCTTGACTTGCCATAGGGTAAACCTTGTGTCACGATCCAGCAGCGGAAAATCGTACTTCATGGAAGCCACGAGCAGATAAATCTGTGTACACAAAGTAATACAAGCCGAAAGAAAATTCTTGACAGAATTTAATATGCAGATCAAACAGATAGTAGGATAAATAGGACCTGGTAGCTTCGGGTGGATGTAGCAACCGAAGAGCAAAAGGAGTTGACGTGATGGCTTCACGTGAAAAGTAGCTAGGCTACTAGCAGATCAACCAGGCCTTGATTCTCGCGCGTGTGTACTAGTACTGGAAGTAGTACTACTGATGGACGGCAACACAACAGATTAATGTGTGGGCTCGCAGCAACGCGTGGCTCGGCGGATCGATAGAGCGGCTCCAACAGCGCACGGCTTTGTAGGCGGCACATCAGCGCATATCGATTTCCTGTCAGTCTCGGTTTCAAGGGCGGCTGCTGCAGCGATCTGTCTTCTGTTTCGACAGATCGCGGAAGATGGCTGCGGCAGACAGACCGCAACCCTAACTCTCGTATTAAATCTCGTATCTGAAACTTGGCTCTGTATACCACCTGTTAGATAATAACGAGAAATAAACGAGACAAAGAGACACGGATTTTTACGTGGAAACCCTTGCGGGAGAAAACCACTGACGCACGAAGGCGCAATCACTATGATGGAGGAGTATTACAAGCACGAGACGACAGGCTATCTGAGATGCGACTACATGGGGTATATATGAGGGGCAACACATAGGTGTCCTTGTAGGACAAGTAAACGAGTTGTACTCGTACGCGTCGGTATCAACGCAAAAGGCCCACACCGTATGTACTACGTCTAGTCCAATATGGTACTAGAATTTGGATCACAATTTAACACATGATACTGGGATGATGCATGATATTTAGTTGAGACCTTCCAATTTTGATAATGAATTTTAATAAGATAATGATTTAAGTCCACCTTGGATACTTTTGTTTTGCTTCCTCCTCAGTTACCCTAAATTTTCATGATACATGTTAATATGATGTATTATGAGGAAACGTAATGAAAATATGTAGTGTGTTCGTAATAGTTTGCCATAATCTCAAAGAATTTTACTATTTAT
>NW_021266212.1:72584-73063 GCF_002162155.2 Triticum dicoccoides
TTTTCCCTGACTCACCGAGTTTCCCCAACAATTTAATTCTCTATATATCAAGAGAAAATATAGCAGCACGCTCGCATTTGAAAATGGTCAATGTCCCCGCCTACCCATTGGTGCATGCCTTTTTTTGCACAAGCTCACGGCTCAATTCCTTCAGCCGTTCCCACCATGTCCACCTCAGCTTGGCAAATATCCTATGTAAGGGCGAAGCCGACCTCATGCCAAGCCTACTATAAGCTCACATCCGTTTGGGCCGGGCCTAGCTTGGCTTGCCACTTGACGAAGAAGATAACAAGGCCCGGGTCGAGCTTGTCCACAACTTGGTCAAACTCGATGCAGCACACGAGCATCGTCCCGGTGTAGACGCGTTGGTTCTTCTTCCCCATCGGCCGCTTCTTGTCAGCGAAGGGAGAGATGGTGGTGGTAAGGGTCGATGAATGATTAGCCGCAGACCAATATGTATGATACAAGGAACATGCATG
>NW_021266212.1:73312-83444 GCF_002162155.2 Triticum dicoccoides
TATTTAGTTGACACCTTGCAACTTTGATAATAAATTTTAACATGATAATTGTTTATTTTGTTTCTAAGTTTTGATGATACATTTTGATATGATGTAATTTGAATTCATAGAACAAGAAATATTTAGCTTTTTTATACTAGTTCTGCAACAATCTCAATGATTTTTCTCGTCGATTTCCTATGCCTTTAGAGTTCATAATAGTTATGTCTAATGTGGAATACAATGTATGTGACAATCAAGAAAATTTTCTGACACTCAAGAAATTTTGCAATTTAAAAAAAATGTTCATGGCATTTTCAAAAAATGTTTACCATGTGTTTAATAAAAAACTGATAGTGAAAAACACAAATAAAGACAAGAAAAATGACCGTCTATAACCTTCCCAAAATGGAACAGAATCAGACGGAAGTTTCCATGAACGGGAGCTCACAAGCTTCCAAAAGCACTTCCTGGGTCCTATCAGTTAAGCGCATCCATGTAGGCGAGTCTACCACAGGGGCGTTTCCAGAGAGCATAAAATAGCTGACCAAAAACACAGTCGAGCCCAAACATACTACTGGAGTCTGGTTTTGTGAATCTTCTAGAAGGTTATGGTCTGATTTTTACCACTATTTGGAAACTTCTACAAGGTTGTCATTCGTTGTTCAGTTTCTATTTTTGTTATTTTTGACTTTTTTGGATTTTAATGTTTTTTCCAAAAATGTTATAATTTTCAAAAAACTAAATGTCAAAAAAAATAGAATTTTAGAAAATTTTGAAGTTTTTGAAGAAATTTTTGGACCGTCTATAAATGGTTGCATTTTCAAAAGCAATTGGGAGTTCTTTTGGGCATTTTCTTGGTTTTCAACATTGCTCTGAAAATTAGAAACTCTTTAAAATGTTATAGGATGTTCTTGTTTTCAAAAATGTTCCCTCTTAGGAAAAAATGTGCCGGATATTTCCAAAAATGTTTGGAATTTATAAAAAAATCTTGCTTCTTTCTAAATTGGGATCAAAAAATGTGCGAATTATTGAAATATGTTCGTGCTATCCAAAAACCAAGTTATGTATGTAAGTTAGATAAAGCTTTATAAGGATTGAAACATGCACCAAGAGCATGGTACTCAAAGTTGATCATACAGTTACAAGAACTTGGGTGTACTCCATCTAAGATAGATACCTCACTGTTTTTCTACAGGAAAGGCAACATTACTATATTTGTTCTTGTCCATGTTGATGATATAATTGTTGCCAGTTCTAGCCCCGATGCTACTACGTGCGTGCTTAAGGATATGAAGTTAGAGTTTTCCGTAAAGAATTTGAAGTTATGATCCCTCTCATCCAACTTTAGCTGCAGCACAGGCCCAGGCTGAGATAGCTAGAGCTGCTACTACCACTGCTAGTCCTAGCTCTTCGACTTCTCCAATGCTCAAGACTAAGACTGAGCAGGTGATATATCTTCTTCAAGCTACTCACAGGATTGAGTGAGGCGTAGCTAACCTCATGAAAAACCATGAGAGCTCTTGATGTCAAGGTCACTGAGATTCAGACTATAGTTGATAAGCTCAAGGCAGATGTTTACTATGAAAAGATGAGTAGCAGTGATGATAACGGTGACACACTTCCGACCACGACTCGGTTTCAGACCATGCCCCGGTCTGTTGCTGTTGTTGCGACTTCAGATACTCGAGCCATTGTGTCTTCTCCAGCTGCTGCACCCTCGGTTGCCCATCCAGCAAATTACACCGTGCCAATTGCCTGATCCAAAACATATGATAGGCTCCTTCAAATCTTTGTGTTTAAGTAGAGTTGAGCCAGCTAGGGCCCACATACTTGCATTTTGGTTGGTAAATCCTACCTTGCCGCCTGAGGACGCGATCTTTTCTTGTGGAAGAGTGGGCTGCCGTAGCAATATTTCCAGCCGATGACGTTGTTGCTTCCATGCAGTGCTTCTAGTTTTGGTCCTGCTCGGAGCTGCACGTATGTTGACAATCTATAACTGCACACATTATTTCTCCGTGAGCAGAAGAATAGAAGGCTCAAATCCACCCCGTCCGCTCTTTCGCGACGCCCCGGTGCGGCATTCTGGCGAGCCACTTCTTCGTCCGTTCCCCTTCCTCCCTCTCTCCTTCCTCCCCACCCCTTCCGCCTAGGCGTGCCGTTGGGCAAAGCTTGGGTAGTGTGGGCAGCGGAGGGGCTCCTCTGCCGTCCTGCCATAGTGGCGGCTGCACGGGATGTGGACAACAGGTAGAGCATTAGGTTTAGCATGGGCCATGGTGGCGGCTGCACGGCACGTTGATCGCCAAAGCCTGATCACGGTTTTCATAAGGCGATGATTCCATGAGAAAGGCACAGGTACAAAATCTCAATTATCATGCATTCAAGAATGAAACAACATCCACAAATGTTGTCATCACCACACCAAAAAGACTTTGTCCAAAGAACAGCAGACCAATGGCATGGACAATGTCCGAGACATACCCCATTATTTTCATCCGAATTTATGAACTGTTAAACGCGATAGAAAAAAAAAGATAGTACACTTTTCATCTATGAGGTACAGTGCGCTTGGCATCCGTGGTGCTGGTGGTGGTATTTTCAAGAAAAAAATCAAATTGCAGGGAGCATCGGTGATCCGGATTTGTTAAGAGATGCCCTCTAGTTGGGAGAGATTACCAGATCTAGATCGGGTCGCCTGGGATCTAATAAGTCTGGAAAACTCAGCATACTTACGAAATTAAGGCTGTATACTAAGTTTGGAATCTCGTGCGTGCACATGGTGCAGTCAGCAATGAGGCGTTTTCCCAGCTATAAGTACATCTCCTTTCTTTCTTTCCTAAGTACAACCAGCTAGAGCTAATAGTACCCAACTAGCTTGAGTAGCACATTCCTTGCACATCCACAGAACTCGATCATGGCGGCCGTTCCTCCTAATGTCGAGGTCTCCATTGTCCCTGCACCCACTACATACAGAAAGACTATCCTCCGCAACCTGTGGTTGGGCCGCACTGGTGATGACACCCAGAAATCCCTTCTTGAGGTGGCCAAGTTTGGGCATTACGTTGTTGTCAACTGGACCGTATTTGAAGGAGAGGGCAACGGGGCGAAGCTAGTCGCCCGTGGACAAGGAAGCACCATATGCGCCGGTAGCTGGATATCTACTTACGTCATAGTGTTTGTGGATGGCAGGTAATCACAAGTATTTAAATCATCGTATTTATAAGTACTATATCCTTATCTAGTGTTTATATCCTCATTTTTTTAGTGACAGAACAGTTTAGAGTTATCCTAAGTTAAACTTTTGCAAGTCCGATATAGTTGACCCATAACGTACGCGACACCTGTGGCACGAAATATTTACAATTATATAAATCATTCATGATGAAACTAATGATACCAATTCAATGTGGTACAGATGTTGGTATGTTCTCTTCTGTAAATATGGTCAAACATGATGATGTTAAAGCTTGGAAAAAAGTTCACTTATTTTCAATAGGAGGGTTACCTTTCCTAGTATTTTTTGTTTCCTTTATTTAACATGGTATTATTGTATGCCATGTTTCATGCGCAGGTTCAAAGGATCCACCCTTCAAGTGATGGGAAACGCCTTGGGTGTTAATGGTCAGTTGGCTGTTACTGGTGGGACTGGGGAGTTTGCTCTTGCAAGTGGTATCATCAAGGTGGATTTTGACAAACTTACTGGTGTTGACCACCTTACGGTGGAAGTGTATACACCAGTGTTCTTAGGACCGTGTTATGCAGCAGCGGAGAATTAGTCCCTTGGGCCTGATCTGATTTACCAGTTGCTCTGATCAAAATAAAGTTTTTGACTTAATCTCAGTTTCATCCATAATATGAGGGATACTGGTTGTTCCCAACTCATGTTTCCAGTTATAATATTTTTAGTTCATCTCAAAGCTTTTTACCACAACACCAAATGTAATCCTTTTCTCATTCAATGTTGGTGTTTTCGTGCCATCAATGTGCGATTTTTCTTCAATAATGATACTTTATATTGATATCTTTGTCGCATCAAGGCTATTGAGATGTCAGTTAAACCTTGAGCTAGTTAGATATACTGAAGGCATTTTGTTCAGCACCTTAGCTGCCAACCCTCCGTATCAAAATACACTGTTAAAAGGGAATGGTGTCAAAGTCAAATATGCTTGCTTCAAGTCGGTGACATAAAATTGATCATGCACAGTTGAAGGGAATGGTGTCCATAGACCTTCCAGGTAAGGTCATCATGATCTTACAATGCTCAAGTCGATCGATTCATGGTAATGCAAAAATCATCATGCACATTTGAAGCATGCACCCATCACCTGAAGTGTGAACCCCGCACGGGGTCCACATTTCAGGTGATGGGTGCAGATGAAGCGCTATGTTACGGTCACCAGCTATGTTACTCAAATTACCTCTCACCTCGTTAACTAAATGTCACATAAGCAAAATTGCTGAGCTAAACCCTATGTTATAATGTGCAAGTTTCTCCCAATATGGCCAGTCTAAAGGGGGTGATTCATGCTGTTATCATATTATGGTGGCCATTTATTAGTTTTTGTGGGACTAGCAAAAATGCTCGTGCATTGCAACCAGAGAATGCTTAGCTCATGGGTCCGTGCGTTATCATGGGAGAACACTCATGTTTGTGATGCTATCAAGATTCGTCTTAACCAAAAACTTAATTATCCATTTTTTAAAGTATCATACATGCACAATACATGCATTTTTCTACATAAAGAAATAAGTGGTTGAATGCCCATGCATTGGTATGGAGAAGAAAAAAAATTGATTGCATCTTTCCCACTTTGCAATTAAATCAAGGCACCTCGATCACCACAAACTCACTTGTCACCCAAGTAACATAAATCAACTTTAGTCATGACCAACATGGGAGAAAAGTCTCTGATGAAAAAAAACTACGGATGGAGGTACTCTGAGTAGCCAGTTGGCAAAGAGGTCGTCATTGACAACCTAAATTTGTTCATCGCGTCCTAGATATTTTGGGAAACATTATACATCAATGTCACGGTTAGCAATCTCAACCATAGTATTGTCTGAATCTCCGTGCAAGAATTCAGAACATGCATCCTACCTACTTCTGCTTCTCAGCTTGAGAACCATTTAAAGTAAACAACTAAGCATTGTTGCCATGGTTAGAAATTCAATTGGGTTAAATTAGCAATGCATGTACAACATACCAGACAAAATCCGAGTTTATACACACACTACAATCATTGTGTGACGTCCCCGATTTGCCCGTACACTAATAATGCACGTAAATGTGTACGACAAAGACCAGGGAGTCACGAAAAGCTATCACAATACAACTCCAAACACAAATTAAAGTCATACACGCTTTATATTACAAGCCAGGGGCCTCGAGGGATGGAATACACACTACAAGAAACCTGTTAATACATGACGGATCTGATCCGTCATGGATAAGTGAAATACTGTCATGGGTGTCCATACATGACGGACATGAAGTCCGTCATGTATATCGCGTCATAATTTGACATCGTACCTTCCTTGATGGTTCTTGACCGTCATGGATCTGCCCCAAGCCCGCCCAGGCCCAAACCATTGTGACGGGACAATCCGTCATGGATTAATGCCACGTAGGATTTTTGATTGACCAACATGGCTGCCTACATGGATACTATTTTCGTCATTAAAATCATCATGGATTTCGGTACAGTATAAATTGGGTCGAGCCCATTATTAGCAGATTTATTTCAGTCTAATTTTCAACCAATACGTTTTTAGCATAATGCATCACACAGATCCTAATGCCAACTTTGACCAAAGAGGAAGTATTTGGAAGTGTCAAACATTACACGATTCATTGAGTATGCAGCCAACTATATGTATGTACAACGTAGCAGTTTATTCCTCCAAAATCCTCTTTGAAATAATAACTTACAACATAGATTGACAAAATATATCACATCAAGGTTAGGAACCAGCACAGTCAATTTTACATCAACAAACCATATAAACTATTAAGAATCTTATTCATGTTCTCGTCCTCGGCCCTCTTGTGGCAATTATCATGTCGCAACTGATTGTGATAGGAAACACCAAGTAGCTCGCTACCCAATCTTACCTAGCATATTTACAAGAATATTAGATATTTGTAGATATGAATTGATAATAGAAATAAAAGAATTGCAACAAAGATAAAAATGAATTACATGTTGTCTAAGATTCTTAAATCTTAATAATGCTACAAATGAGAATAACATTACATCTACTATAAAACAAGAAGAAACATGAGGTTTCTTAAAATTAATCCAAAGAAAAGTTGTGTCAAATGAAAGTCAAATGACAATGAAACAAAACACACATCACAAAACTCCCAAGTGCTATAGTAGATGCAGCATACGGGCCTGGTTGTTCTGCAGCAGCAGCTTTCCAATGTGCTACAAAATTTCAGCATCATGAATAATGAGAATGAATGGTGATAAATAGTATTCTATTTTATTTACTCAGGTTAGCTCATTCCACCAAGTAAATAGTCAGATTAAGTAACCATCAGATTCACCATTCCAATTGTGCAGATGTACAATAATATTAGTTGAATTTGCTTTCTTTCACTTAATAATTAACATGTTTGTAAACCAAATAAGAGACAGCATAACAGATTGCTTTAAAAAGTGAAATTTAAGCCAACAAACTGGCTATTGCATACATACATCTTCAATTACTTATCTCAGTAAAAGAAGAAATCCTAGTGTGTGATAATGATATGGGTGAGGGTACTCACTGGATACAGTATAGCAAGCAGCACAACAAAGGGCATAATACAACACACAAACGATAATTTAGCCTTGTAACACAACTATGTACAATAAAAGCATAATGTAGCACCCATGGTGGCAGCAACGCCACAATTTTATACATGGGTCAAGAAGAAGGATGACATGTAAGAAATCATGTTCCATGTTGCATAGAAAGAGCATTGGTTATTCATCACACATGCCATGGGATATGGAAAACAATGGAAATGCTGCACCACAGTACTTACATGTTTCTTGATTTTGATCAACATGCAACGCTTCAAGCTCCTTGGTTGCGGCCTCAAGCTCAGCTGCTCAACTAGTGTGTACTTAGTAAGAAGACCCAAACCTGGATCAGTAAAATAGAAAAACTAACCACAACCGGTATATTTTAGAAAAGATATTGTAATGCAAATGAGTAAATACTTAACTACTTTTGAATACCTTACAGAAATTTGCAACATCATGAATAGTAAGAGGGAATGGTTTTAACCAGTTAAAATGATGCTGCTAGAAGGTTTGCAACATCATGAATAGCACAGGAAATAAATACTTTTGAATACCTTACAGATATTTGCAGAAATCTGCAACATCATGAATAGCACGGGAAATAAGTAAGTACAGGGAAAATGTACGACCAACAAGTCCACCCATCAAGCTAATGTCAAAGCAAGCAAATTGTTTTCGCCAAAGCTGAAAAGCCAAGATTAAATCTTAACAAAAGCAAAACTGAAAAGTACTGCTGCTGCTATATGGTGGGCGTCGATCAGGAATGAGATGCACGGACTATATTGTCCAGAACGAAGAAATTAGTCTAAAATCGGATGTGCAGTTTCATTTTATTATTACTAACACACAAATTGGATGCAGCAGGCTAAAAGCTACCTACCCAATTGATTCTACGTGCATATAGGCCCATGTACACGCACAAAGCAATTTTGCCCCGGCTAGCTAGGAGGGGATTTGACATGTATATCACGCTGCATGCATTGGGCGCTGTTTTTACATGCAGATCAGCTCCATGAGTATAGTTGAGCAAGGCACAGCGAGTAAAAACTACACTTGCCAAACTCATCGGTGGTTTTATCAAAACTGAGGAAAACTATGGTTTTTAGAAACTTGAATATTCCTTGCCCACACATTTAAAAACTGCGGTTACAGATTATGGTTTTTTAAACAGTGCTGCCAAACTATGCTATGTTCAAGCTGAAACAGCAGAATGTAACACTGCATCATTATTTCAATCCTAAGGAAGCATCCAACTTAAATCAAGCCATCGTTCTCAAGTATCTAATTTGACAACCTAACATAGCAAAACAAATCTCAAAACAGAGAGTAGGCATGCAGATATGTATACTAATAAATCTGTAGTAAATCTTAAAAACAGGGGACTGCATGACGGATTGGACAACAGCTACATCTGATTATCAAATAACCGTAGATCCAACCCTAACTGATCATATCTTGTGCATGGGAATAGAACAACGACTGCGCGCACTAGAAGAAATTCCAGATGGCTGCACGTACCGGTGACAGTGTTGGTGGGATTCATTGCGAGATGGTTCAGGCGATGTAGGAGGGCGTGGTGTGGTTGCCCTGGTCGTTGGCCATGATCTCAACCAGCTGCCACATGCCGGCGTAGGAGTAGGTCGTCCAGAGGTCGATGCCGATCAACTGACCCTCGCCCTTGGTCATCTCCTCCTCACACCCGTCAGAGCCCATGTCTGGGTTCGGTGGATCCGATTTGGGCGCCGGTGTTGGCTCCCAAAGTTGTGCCCTGGTGAGGTGGTGCCCGCCGGTGCCGTCCCGGATGGACCACGCGTCGCTGTGTCGCACCTCGCGTCTTCCTCTTGTCGGAGCAGTCACGTGCGCCTTGCATGTTTCTGCTGCCTTCCATCGACGGAGGAGAAGGCGGGACGACGAGAAGATCGAGATCCAGGAGTGACCTCGACGGATCCGGCCGCTGGCTCTGCAAATCCGGCTGCTGGCTCGGCAGATTCGGCGGGTGCGGTGGGGGACGTCCTTTCCTCCACCCAATCGGCGGAGCACGAGTTAGTGTCTGGAAGGAGCGGAGTTGGGCGTGGAGTTGCTTGTCTGGATGTTGCCTAGCCATGGGATGGTCTTGCGAGCTAGCTTCGGGGGCCGAGACTGGTGAATCTAACCGGAGGGAAGGAATGAGGGCAGCGAGGGGAGGATGAGGGTGTGCTACAAGCCGGCCATAGGCGCCGGAAGTCACCGGAATCGGGCGACGCAGCAAGGAGTGGCGTGGTGGACAGAGAGGGGCTCGCGAGAGAGGACTGGCTGTGCTGCTAGGGAGGAGGGGGAGGGGGGGCGAGGAGGACGGTTTAGGGTTAGCACTATATACACGGATCGGTTAGGCGGGCTTGAGCGGGCTTGCGGGGCTGTACTAAGCCGTCCATGACAGTTTTGAAAATATTACCGAAAATTCTTCATGGATTAACAGAGTTGTTGTAGTGACATAAGTTCAAATACAAACGAGTCAGCAGAAGCAACAGTATCTCACTACAGACATAAGTTAAACAAGTTTTGCCTTAAGAAGGCTAGCACAAACATCAACGATCGAAGAGGCAAGGCCTCCTGCCTGGGACCTCCTAACTACTCCTGGTCGTCGGCGGTCTCCACGTAGTAGTAGGCACCCTCGGAGTAGTAGTAGTCGTCGGTAGTGGCATCTGACTCCTGGGATCCGTCATCTGATTGCAACAACCGGAAATAAGAGAGAAGGGGTAGCAAAGCAACCGCGAGTACTTATCCAAAGTACCTGCAAGCATCTGATCTAGACTAAGTATGCATCAGTATTAAAGGAATGAGCTGTATCTGTGGACTAAACTGCAGAATGCCAGAAGAGAAGGTGAAAGGCCTAGCCTATTGAAGACTAACATCTTCTGGAGACCACCATCTTGCAGAATGAGTAAAGAATAGCATTTTATAATTAACAAAAATGTTGTATCATTAACACCCAGAGATCCTTTCTGGACTCCCTGTGAGAAAGCAATCCCGGAGCCATCATCATATCCAACACATATCTCAAGTATCCATTTCTAGTTATAATAGATCAGGATACATCTGCGAGCGTCCATTACAGTGGACACGACTATTCGAATAGATAACTTCCTTGCAGGGGTGCACCACATTACCCAACATGCTTGATTAACTCTGGAAGGACACACTTTCCTGGGTCATGCCCAGCCTGGGAAGATCAACACGTCATAGCCCTACCTAGTCTCCATACAGAGGTCCCCGCCGGTCTACATCCTAAGCGTTCTGGGGTCTTGGGCCCATCACCCTTTGCACTCTGGGTCATTGCGAGCAGGGTGTACCAGGAACCACCTTTGCCTGGATGGAGCCGG